>NW_021939063.1:11123277-11288153 GCF_001715985.3 Manacus vitellinus | reverse complement strand
GCGGAAGGGATGCCGGGGGTGCCCTGCGAGCTGGGATGGGATATGATGGAATGGGGTGGGATGGCCGCCGTCACCCTCGTTATGATTGTTACTATTGTGATCGCGCTGTAGTTTGGCAGCGCAGCGCTGGGCACCTCCGAGCGAGGCGTGGGAGGCTGCGGTACCTGTGTGCGGGGCTGCGCGCCGGTGCGCGCCTCCCGCCGCCGGGATGAACGTGGAAGGTGGCGAATAAAGCCGGCTGCGCGCTCGGTGTCCCTTAGCCCTTTCCCATTTGTGCCCAGCGAACACGCACGCCAGCTCCGGCGTACGATCGGGGAGGGATTTGCAAAATTTCTGTGGCATGCTGAAATAAATCCCGAAATCCCGCAATCCCTTCTCCTCCCTTATCTTCCTTGCGGGAAAATTCTTCCTTCTGCCCCTGGCCGAGCGCCGGGGTGGGGGGAGCCAGGGAAGGGGGGCTGGTGTGTAAACAGGGCTTAACATGAAGGTCACTGGTTAAAGAGGAGACGGATGGGAGAGAAAAGACAGGCATTAACCTCACTTGTTAGCTCCCTCCTGCCTCCTGCTTGGGGAGGACAAAACAAAAGCAGAACCTGCTAACGGGGGGATGAATATTCATAATCCTTCTCGTGTGCTTCGGGACACGGAGGGGAGAAAAGTTGGGCAGATGAGCTGCCTCCCGAAGCTGCTTTTCCTTCAAGTTGCGAGAAAATCCCTTTTTGCTGAGCGAGAGCTGTGTCGGGGGGAATTACCAGCCTTTTGCTGGATTTCTTCTTTTCATTTTTCATTTTTTCATTTCTTTTGTGTGCGGCTGCAAGAAGAAAAAAAAGGAAAAAAAAAAAAGAGGAGCTGAGGCTATTGACTACATCAAAGGTTATCCATTTGAAAACACCATTTTCCTCTGAACAGCGGCTAATTGCTTCCTGAACAATCCCAGGGTCTTTTGTATATACTCAGTGGGTAAAATGAGTGACTCGATGTCTCTCTCTCAAGACACTGGTGACCGAACAGGGCGGAAAGGTGGAGAAGCCAAGGAAAAGCAGTGGGGCAGAAGCCTCTGGGAGGATGCATGGATAATTTCTTAAGTGGCTGCAAGGAGGGAAGGTTTTTTTTTCTACCCGCTCACTGCCGTGCGATCTGCTTGTGCCAGTGGATGCCGGTGCCGGCAGCGGTGTGGCGACACGGGGCCGTAAGGAAGGCTGGTAAGGAAGTTTGGATTCAAAATACCCGATCATGTGTGTGATTTGGTGCTTCCCATCCGCCCGCGGCTTTGGCTGCCGATGCCGTTCCTCCGAGAGCGGCAAGCCTGGATGCACTCGCAGCTCCCGAGGGTCTGCGGGGACGCAGCGCCGGGGGCTGGCTGGCTCCTGCTCTCTTGCGTGGCTGGGCTTTCTGCAGCTGCTACCCCTGAAGATTAAAGTTTTAGCGACGTTGCTTTTGTTAGCACGGTGATAGCGGCATCGGTTAGAGTTTTCCCCTCTTGGCTTTTTTTTTTTTTTTTTTTAATAGAAGCATCGGATTTGGAGCAGAGCAGAGGCATCCGCCTTCGTGCATGCTGAGGCTGTGCACGGAGCTGCGGAGCAGAGCCCTTGTGCTCCGTGACACAAAACCCTCTTCTCGAGCTAGGCAGTGCCCTGCGAGAGAGAAATAAACTCCTCTGAACTCCGTTGGAGACGGGGCCGAGGGCCATGTCGGCGGCTCCCGGCGAGCGCTGTTTCACCCGAGCTCTGCGCAGCCGAAATGGAAGAGGGTAATAAAGCGGCGCTGCTGCGTTCTGGCAGGGCTGCCTCCCCTTCTCCATGGCGGCAGCAGCCGGGGCTGGCCCCTGCCCTGCTCCCCGGTGTGTCACACCGGGCCGTTTATTTCGGTGGGTACGCTGCGTTTGACATCTGCTGAACAAAGGGAAGGATCCGGCCCTAGGATCGGATTTAAAGAAGGGAACTTGTCCGTGTTTTATTTTCTAGGCTGAGTGGGGGTCAGGGCCTTTGTTGCTGCCAGCCTTGCTCCTGGCTGTAGCACTAACTGCTGTCGAGAGCCAGGCTCAGCCGTGAGCTGGGCATTTCGGAGCAGGAATGCCTGGTGCTGCCGTGCTGGCACTGCCGCCTGCCTGCAGACCGGGGGGAGCCTTGCCTGCAGCATCGGGCTTCTGCTGAGTCCCACGGGGCTTTGTTGTGAGACCGCCTTTCTGTGCAGGGTGTTTCCAGTGCTTTAGTCGTTTGTGTTTGCCAAGAAGGAGTCAGTCATGGCTTTTGGCACCTCCATAGAAGGAAGAGGAACCTTGGAAGAGCCTGGATAGCAGAGGTGCTGCCATCCCTGTGTGCAACAGCGGGAGGGTGGGCATGGGTCACCCCGATTCCCATATGCCATCTTCACTGCCTGCAAGCTTGGATTTTGCATCGATCTAAGCTGATGGGATGTATGTGTTGGGACATTGGTTTGGTGCTGTGGTCCATCAATGTCTCTTCCAGGTTGTGTCCTTATGTAGTTGTGTGCTATATGGAAGAAACCAGTGGGCAGGGGACTTCTGGCCAGTGTTTGAGTGATGAGTGGCTTGGCGGTGTGCCATGTGTGTGGAGGAAGGCCCAAGGGCAGGGAATTGTGGCTGATGTGGAGCTTGATTCAGCATGGACCACAACCCCTTACCTCTCCTGAGTAGGTATCAGAGCCCTTTTTCCCAGCAAGGTGCAGAGTGCTGTGGCTCTGTGCAAAATGAGGAGTGTTTGCCACCATCCAGTGCTGAGGTGGCTGGTTTGGCATTAGACTGGAGACAACCAGCTGCTTCTCTGTCTGGAGCCCTGGTCATTGCTATGGGGAACATCCCACTACAAATATATGGTACTTTGTGAGAACATGTATGTTCTGACATTGTCTCTGACCCACAGCCTCAGTCATGCCTCTCTTATTCCTGCCCAGGATGCAGCATGGGAGCTGTGTAGGTACCCCAACATGGTCCTCCGGCTACACTTGGAAGTCAAGTTTGAGCAAACATCTTGTCCATCATGGAGGAAAAAAAACTCCAACCAATAAGTTTTGATGGTTTCAGTGCCAGGCATGGGCAGTCCTGGCTCTTCTCCCCTGCACTCGGCATGTGGTGTAGCCAAAATACACATCTTCCCACGGGTTCATCAGAGTGTGGCTGGGCATGGGAAGGTGTCCTTGTTTGCCTTGCTTCCCTGAGCATTCCGCATCTGTGGCTGCCTCCAGCCCTTGCTCCAGGGGGAAGCCACCATTTAAAAACCTGAATGAAAAACATTTCAAAGTTTATTTTCCCTTTAGCTAAGGCTTGGCACACCTTTTTGTTGCTGATATGCTGAGAGGTTTGAGTCTGGAGAAAAACTCCATATCCAGATTGCCAGGCTCACATTCCACAAACACTTTTGCTCCTTTCTCCTCTGAAGTTGCCTTGTGTGGTGCAAGGTGGACTATTTTGGGTGACTTCTCTATCCCCTCAGTGTGGGATGTCTTGGTGTGATGGGGGACAAATTTAACTCTGCCCTGTGGGCTATTCTGTGCTGGTCTGTGTGTGGGGGCTGAGACCCTTGTGAGCTGCCTGAACCACAAAGGAGATTTTTTTATTGCTGGGGTCAACTCAGGGCCTGGTGTGAACCAGGGTGCAATATCCTCTTTGCTCCTTGAGCTGAGATTGTGAGGGATTTTGCTGGAGAAAGTGCCCGGGGTGACAACATGCCAGGGATGCCAGGGTCAGGCTGCATGGGTCTGGGTGATCTGCTCTGTGGGGACTATCTCCTCCTCATTTCTCCTCCTCCTTACTGGCAGCCTGTGGATCAGTCCCGGGGCTCAGTGCCCACCTGCCCATCTCGAACGTCCCGCAATCTGCTGTCCAACTTGGCACAGAGACCCGGGAGCGTTGGTAATCCAATTTGGGCAGTTTAGCTGCACTTTGCTCTCCGTGCTGCTGGCCGGAGCTCGGGAGCTTTAATCCGGCTAATGACCCCGGCTTGAGTAACCACGACCATTTGCTTGATCCAGTTTTCCTTTCTGTCGCGGTGGAGGACAGAGGCTGAGGCTGTTTCCGAGTCCTGTCTGTGGTATCCGTGACAGTTTCCAGGTGTAGGTATGTGTAGGGACCAGAGGGTGAGGGGAGCGTGGAGGGACACTGCAATCCCCACTTTCCCTTTGGGAGATTTCTCCTTCCCCCTTCCCACTTTCCTTCTGCTCTCCCTCTTTTTTGGGTAAAGATAAGCCCTTCTTCCGGAGTTATTTTGTGACATACTATTATTTTCAGAAAGGCGAAGCCAAGAAAAATAGAAACCTCTCTCTTCCTTGGATTGCCTACTGTTTAATGTACAAAATATAGGGGTGGTAATTGCGTTAAAACATACATAATTATACTGGAGGGAGAAAAAAAAGTTCTTGCTAATTGCACAGGTGTTTTGAACTGATAGATGTTGAGCGATTTGTGTTTTCTTGGGAGTTTGGTGGAGCAGAGCTACGGTCCAGCATGTGAGGGGTTAGGAGCAGGGCTAGTTTCCCACAATTATTGGGAAGCTGGGATGCTCCAAACCCCTCTGGAGTAGTGTCAGGTGTGTCTGGGGCCCGATCCTTTGAGGATCTACACCCATCCAGGCAAGTCTTGATGTCATTGTAGGAGCCCTGCGAGTCCCTTTGCTTTACGTGCTTAGTTAAACAACTCCTTGCATGTCAAAATACTCAGGCTCTCCCCCAGAAGTAAATTCCTGGCAACAGGAGAGGCAGATTCCTGTGTTAGGGGATGAAATTTCCTGCGTGATGTAGACCCACATCCAAGGGCTGTTCCCCCACTTTAACACTGTGTAGGCACAACTGGGTGCTTCTGGCGGCTGATCCTTTGGGCAGGGCGGGAGGAAGGATGGTCACACACGTTTCGGATGGCATGATGTGGAAAACCACATTTCCTTCTGTGAATGCCGACCCCGTCAGAGCTGCCGATAACATCGCAGGTAATTATAATGGCAGTAAATTGTTTGCTTTGTGCATGCGGCCCGGCTTTGTGTACGGGCGGCTGCTTCGCTCTTCCTGTGCAGACTGTTAGTTTCAACAGGGGAAGAGGAAAACCCAAAAATATTTTAGGAGGAGTTTAAAAATAATCTTGGAGCCTTGGCTGGTGGGCAGGATGTTTCGCAGAATCGTGTTCCCCGCTGGTCCACGTCCAGACCTGTGGCCCTCGGAAGGCTTGACTGGATAGTGTTAAGTCCTGTCTTGTCATTTTGGCCAGCCTGAGGGCTTGCTGTCGGGCTCTGGGAGCTGGAGGGAGCCAGGAGTCGGCCCTGGGATTTGAGTTTTGGGCTGGGTGGGTCTGTCTGCCCTGTAGCAGAGCAGTGTCAGAGATGGGGCATGAGCCCGAGCTTATAGCTGCCGAGGCCTTTGTAAAACATTTAAATCTATTCCCCAGTGTCACACTCCCTCCACCCCCATCTGCTTCTCCATGGTTTTTATTCCTAGAAGTGTTGGCATGCTGGCAGAGTCCCTGCCTGCCCGCTGCTTATCTCCGTGTCCGGCTCCTGGATGGCTGTTTCCTTTCTGGAGTCAAGGGGGGCTCTCCCGTCTCTGGCGGGACCAGAATCAGCCTGATGAGCCCTGCTGAAGTCAAGAACCTGTTTTTCAGGCTGATGTCATCGGGAAGAAATGGGGGAGGAGGAAGGCAGGAAGGCAGTGCTGTTTCCGAAGGAGAGCCGCCGCTGAGCCCCATGACGCCGCCAGCAGCCCTGGCTGCCAGCAGCCCCGGCTTCACCACCGCCACGCCGCATATTCCTTATCAGCTCGGCGGAGGGTGCCCCGCGGCACTGCGGCAAACGTGGGAACGGGTCCTGCTCTGTACGGCTCGTGCCTGTGGGGCGAGAGGTGGATGGGAGGATGTGACCGTGCCAGGGCAGCGTGTCAGCTCGCAGCCAAGTGAGATATCTTTTGTCCCGCTGGGTGTGCCCTGTATAGCCCCCTGGCCCGCTGTGGGGTGATGGCACTTTGCTGGAGCTGCCATCCAGCCGCCTTCTTTACCAGAAGGTGGATTTTTTTGGCTTGGACAGTCCTCCCAGCACAAGTGGGCAGCTACCTCCTCTGTTTTGTGCTGAAGGAGCAGATCCATTATGCTTGTGCCTGTTGGAGTCTCAGCCCCTTGTGCACGGTGTCAGGTGATAGCAGCACACCTCGGTCCAGCGTGGGTTGGGGCTGCAACCAGGATCTGCAGGGAGAGGAGCAGCCTTGCTCTGCTCTCCCTCCCAGCCAGCATCTCTTGAGCTGCATGTACACTTTGACATGTGCTCTGCCCAGGCTGGGTGGTGAGACCCCCTTGCTGTGGGTGGTGGGGTGGGGATGTGCCAGGGTGGGGGTTGTGCTGGCACTGTCCATCGGAGAGCAGAGTGCGGGCACAGCCCTGGTGCCTCCCTGTTTGTATCAGATACCCTTTGCCCTCTGTGCTGCGAATGAAGCCCCTGATGGACTCTGGGAGCAGTTTCCCCTGCAGTGGTGTTGCTGTGGGGGGACTTTTGGGCTCTTCCCCTTCTCTGCCAAGAGAGGCTGCACTAGCTCTCTGGCTGTCTCACTTCTCCTGGGTCAGCTCCACCTTGGGCAAATAAAACACGGGGCTGTGCTGAGCTGGGATCTCCACAGGGGAAGCAGAGCCAGGACCTGAGTCATTTCCAGCTGTAGTGCTTGGGGCAGCATGAGTGGGACGGCAGAGAGGGAAGGGTGGGAGGTTGAGGGGGGAAGGAAAGGCACATATGGCTTGGGAAACCTCGATTGGAGAAGTTTTGTGGTCTGTTTGGTCTGTTTTAATCAGAACTAACTGTGGTGGCAGTTGTGCTCAGCTTGCCACAGGACAGCACGAATGCTGGTGTCAGCACGGGGCCGGGCGGAAGCATGGGAATTTCAGCTCAGCAGGGATTAAACCAGCCCCAGAATGACCTCCCTTTATGGGGAGCAGAGGGTGTCCAGCAACCAGGAATGCTCCTGTGGCAGTGCTTCATTGCAAAGCGGGAGCTCTCCAGATTCCCACTGAGGTTCCAGGGAAGAGCAGCTCTCTCAAGGGCTTTGTGCAGGCTGGTAGGAGGTGCAGAGGTGTGCGCTTGTGTTGGAGAGGGGAAAACCCAGCTTGGAGAGCTGGGCTGGAAGAGGTGCATTGATCTGGGGAGCGTTGATCTGAGGTGTGTTGATCATCAGCTTGTGTTTGTGGCTGCCATGGCCCAGTGAGGGATGTGGAGCAGGAGGTTTGGGAGTGAAAAGTGATGTGTTATGCCACAGGGAGTGAAATCAGAAAAGGTAAGGATGCTGATGGTGAGAGGACTTCTCATTGAACTTCTCTGCTGGCTGTTGGGAAACCTGGCTTGTGCGTGACCTTCTGGGTCTCTGCAGGTCTAACTGGACCATGGTGACCTCTGCCAGCAGGGCTGTTTTCTGGACATTTATATGGGGCAGTGAACTGATGGGATGTGAGAACCAGGGTCTGGGAGTGCATGGACCAAAGCCAAAGTGGAAGGTGGCCTTCAGGGCACTTGATCTGGACTTCTTTGCACTGAAGCAGAGGGCAAAATGTTGTTAATTGGTCCTGGCTGAGGTGGCAAAACACATCAGTCTGGGGTTTGAAGCCTTGAGTGAGTGTTGATAGTAGGAAGCCACAGTGCCATGTGTGTCCCAGTGCCTTGGATTGGGGTCTGCAGCGTGATGAGAGGTAGAGGGATTTGGAATGAGGTGTTGTACTCTGTGTATGCTGATGGACAAACTTCCTGAAGCAGCATGAGGAGGCAGCAGGCTGTGTCTTGTGCGGATGGCCACCCTGTGGTGCATTGGTCTCCATCCCAGGCATCAGTTGATCCAGGTCTTTATATTCCTCCCTTGGCTACAGGAGCACAAGGAAAGGGTGGGGTGCACTCTCCTGGAAGTACACAACCAGCATGTGGGCTGCATATGGAAAGCCCCTCAGAAGCCCTCATAGGGTCTCTATATGAACTGTAATACCCAAAAGAGTTGTGGGAATAAGGCAGAGGACAGCCATTGGTTCTCACTTTCATCATAGCTAGATGGAGTTGGGAAATATGTGTAAGGTCTGGCAAGACCTGCTGAGGCTATCCTTGTGTGCCTCTCTGCCTTGGGATGCTGTAGTTGTGGGCAGCCTGCATTTCCATATTGGAACTGCTTGTGAGTGCTTTTTGGAAGGGCTCTCTGCAGGGCAGCATGCAGTCTCTTGATGGTAGGAGCACGTGGTGGCTCCAGAGCTGTTCTCCTTGGTCTGACGTGACTTCTTGCAGAGGACTGGAGAAGGGGAATTGTGCGCTTGAAAAATGCTCTTTAATTTCCTCACTGCTTGTTCTTTTATGATCCTTTCAGCTGAGGGTCAAGCTTCATGAGCCCTTGGGCAGTAGATGGCTCCTTCTGCTTGTCATGTTTCTCAAGACAAAAGAGGTTGAATTCCTCACCCAGAAGATCCTTGCAGGGCAGGAGCAGAAGCTGCTGTGCCCATATTCGCTGCAGTGACAGGGCAGGACGGAGTCCTCAGCCCCTGCCTGTGGGGGAAAACTGAAGATCCTAAAGATATTCCTGATTGAGTGATAGCAATGGAGATTGCAGCACTGGGGCAGCTTCAAAGCCTGTCATTGATTTCATCAGGGTGTGGTTTGAGCCAGGGATAAGATTCATAATGATTTAACTGCTGGTTAAGGAGAGACCCCAGACAAATAGTTTTCAATGGCTGTGTATGGTGAAGGAAGGAGTTAAAGTTTAGCCCCGTTGCAGAGATTGCGTATATAGTGCAGCTCTAACTCTACCACCACCAGGCTTTCCTCATTGTTGCAAGGCTTTTCCTGGGCAGATGAACCTAAAAATACACCAGCTGTATGGTGAGGCTGCCTCTCCTGTGGCCTGCAGGCTTTTCTCTCCCCTAGATAGTTTCCCCTCTCTCCCCTTTGCTAATTACTGGCAGCTCAAAGGTGGTCCCTTCTCGACTGTTTCTTATTGCTGAGAGCAGCAAGTGCCTTGGAGAGATTACAGCTAAAGGCCCATTAGATGCCATTGCCCCTTTCTGGGGTCGGTTTTGGGGTCTGGGGTTTTCAATCCCATGCCTTCTCTCTTCCAGCCTCCCTTGCAAAGTTCAAGGCTGTAAAGCTCTAGGGGTGGTTTTCAGGGAGCCAACCCGTGGGATCTTGCTGATACAGTAGCAGGGATGACAAGGCGGGTCTGTGAGTGCACCTCTGTGCTTGTCTGCATGTTTTCAAGGCTGTCTCCGGGTATTCCCACGAGGGCTGCTGCTGTGTAGGCTAATGCCAACGACTCGGCATCGTCAGTACTTTGGAGTTGCTGCCTGGATGAGTGGAGAGCTGGTCCTTAATGCTCTGTCCAGTCTTTGCCTTTTAAGGTTACTTTTTCCATCTCAGTACTCCTGCTTTGTGCTATCAAAAGTGATGATTATTTTCCCAAAGCATGAACTCTCATCCCAAACCCAAGGTTTTGGGCATACTGCAGGACCAGGAAGCTCTCAGCCTTGGAGGATGAGTGCTGCTGCCCCTTGCCACCTCTTCAGCAGCCAGTGAGTGGGGCACAGGTGTCTGTGGGGCATCTCCCTGGCTTTTTGCTGAAAGGCTTTTTGGAAGCTAGGGCGTGTGAGTGTTGACTGCAGTGAGGTGGGCAACCTTATCCAAACCATGCAGCAGCTGTGACCATCTCAACGTGGCCACTTCGAGGTGAAACCGTGAGCAAATGTCCTTTGCAGTGTGGGATGAAAGGGGCTGGGGTGGATTGGGCTCTTGTGCTGGCTTTGTTTCTGATGGTAGGTTTCCTGCTACAAATATATGTGTGTGTGTGTGTGTGTGCATGGAAAACAAAACACGAGCCTGCGGTGCTGTCTCGCCGGCAGTGTGGCCCCGCTGTGGGGTGAGCCCTGCGGATGCTCAGCCCTGCAGGATGCTTTGTACTGCATCACTTGCTGCCCAGGCAGCCTAGCAGGGTGTATTTTTGGTCCTACCCTCCTGGTTGGCACACATGCATCTGGGCTGGGGTGTATTATTTTATTGCAGCCTGTTTCAGGGCAGGGCTTGGCTCCAGGGTGTCTGCCCGCCCAGGGTTTTCTGTGCCTTTGGACTGCAGTGGAGGTGTGTGTGGTGCAGGTCTCACTTCCCAGTGGTGCTCCTGTCGTGGCCCTAGACTGTGTCCTCCCTGGGGTAAGGTGCTGCTTTAGTGCAGCCCCCGGGGGTTTGGGTGTTGTGTGGTTTCAAGAGCATGCCAGCAGAGGAGCTGCCCTGCCCTTAGCTGTACCGTGACCTCCCCATGGGGCTTGGAGGCTGTGTGGCAGCAGGGAAATGCCCTTTGGCCGCTGCTCCCGCTGGCAGGGAGCTGGGGCTGTGCAGACGCCCATGGTCTGGTGCAGGGCTCCCTGCTGTCTCCACCGTGCTGGGCTTGAGCCTTGCTTTAATTCGATCCAAATTTCAGGAACCCATATCATCTCAAATCTCAAAGAAAGCAGACAAACTTTTGGGTGCAAATTCGTACAGTTTTATTTTCAGTAATCGCTGCTGATGGTTTTAAGCAGGACTGGACAAAACCACCACTGGTGTCAGGTCACTAGGACGAGATGTTGCTGCTGTAATATATTTAGGAGCAGAAATCTCAGAGGAGCTCTGCAGAGTGTCATCTCTCGGCTCGCCCCAGCTCTGCCTCACTTTGCTCTCGTTCCAGCTTCTGAGTTGCAGTTCCCTACATTAATTTGGGAATCTCCTGTTGGGCTTTTTAGCCCTGCTTTGTGGCAGCAGCTCGACCTCTAGTTCTCTCACCCACTTCCTAAAATAGAAGCAATGAATCATAGAAACGCACCAAGAAAGCAAGTTCCCTGTCCTGCTCTCTCACCATGGCAGGATGATGCTCCAGCAGGCATCCCCACACTGCACCAATCTCCCACTGCCAGCTCCACTGCCTTCCCTGCTCCTTCTCTCTGCGGTGTGAGTTTGCTGTTGGTGGTGATCTCCCTGACAGGCAGCTGGACATACTGTTCCTGGAGGGGCTCAGCACACGGGAGCAGTGGCTTGGTGAGAGCTGTGCCAGTTTCTTGGGGTGGGAAACTGCCCTCTGGCAGTTCCTTCTGTCAAGAAACTGCACTGCCTGCTGCTGCTGGGCTAGTGGCTTTCTGAGCTAACGAGTGGGTTTGTGCCGACAGCGCCGCTTGGTTTCACACCTCAGGGTGGTTTGGGACTAATAAGCTCTGATCTGGGGTGTTCCTGGTTATGCTCTTACAACAACCTCAGAAAAATGAAGATACTGGGCAGTGTGGGTGTCCTCTGGGAGCACGTCTTGCCCTGGAGGTGTTGTGACTACCTGCTCTTTGCTGGGAGGCTTCCAGAGTTGGACAAGTTGTTAGGAATGGGGGATTAGGACCATGGGGATGACTTCCAGGGCTGGTGCTTTGATTGTCTCCATAGCCTTGGAGCTTTGTGGCACCTGGCTTTGGTTTCAGTGTTGTTCATTTGCTGTTACCCAAATATCCCTTGGAGGTGGATGTGTTGGAGTGTGGAAGGGAGCAGAGTGGGGAGTGTATGGGCAGAGGAGAGCTGGTGGAGATGGCAGATCTGCCAAGGGGGTTTGGAAGTGATGTGGAAACTTTGCTTAAGTGTTGGGGGCCCAGTGTAGCTGGCAGAGCTGCAGGGGTGGCCAAGGCTGGGCTTGTCCTTGGGGGTCTCATGTTTGTTGGGAGCAGGAAAAGGGGAAAAAAAAGGCTCTCCCTTCTCTAAGACCTCTCCATGTCTGGCTATGTGTCTTGAGAAGGGAGCAGCAGAATTGAAGGATGCTGTTTGGGATGTTGGGGTACCTGTATGGCCCAGCTGCTGGCCTGCTGATGATGCAGCCCCTCAGGGTTTGCATGTGGCCTGGCTGGTGGGTCCCAGAGCTCTGCCAAGAGCAGGCTGCCGAGGCTGGGGCAGCCCATCAGCCCGATGCAGCCCTGCTGATATGGCGTGTGCAGCTGCCCTCTGACACCTGCCCTGCCGGGTCTAGGATGCTGGCAGAGCTGCCAGTCACTGCAGGCCATATTTCCTACCTGTGCCACTCCCTACTGGGGATCCTCTGGAAGGTTATCCTGGGCTGAGTCAGAGATGGATGATAAGGAGAGGGAGGAGAGAGGGAGGCTTTCCTTCTCCACTCCCTTTTGAAAGCGGCTTATCTGCAGTGGCTGGGGAACTGAGCTGATGTTCTGTCCACGGACCTTGGGAACAATGATCCCACCCTGGGTGGATGGGTTGAGATGGTAGGATGGGCCGTGTGCTGGCACAGGGGTTTGCACAACCCCGTGTTAGTCCAGGGGTACCTTTACCTGTGCAGGGAAGGTGGATGGAGAAGACAGGGTGGGGCTGTAAAGAAGGGGCTGGGGAGAGCAGAGCTGTGTGTTGGCTTCCTGTGGCTATCTCCTCCCCACTGCCGTGATGCAAAGGTCACATTGGTTTGGGATATTTGGCTGGCTCCCTGCTGCTTTTCTGCTCCATGTTGGTGAGCCCCAGCTGTGGCACAGCAGGAGGCAGAGCTCTCCATCCTCCCTGCATGTGCCCCCTCATTCCTCTGGAGCCTCTCAAACCTGATGGCTGGCCCTGTGTTTCGTAATGCACAGAAATGCCAGAGGGACGTGCTTCTCCTTGCCGTGCCTGCTTGCTCCCTCCAATCCCTCCTGCCCATGGCCCTCCTGGGGTTTGTCAGGCAAGCAGGTGGCAGGGATGGTGGGCAGCATGCCAGGGCTCTCTCCTCTCTCAGCTCCTTTAAAAGGTGCTTTTGAGATCCTCCTTTGTGCAGGGGCTTGGGTTGTGCTTGCTGCTAACTGGGATTTTTCATCTGCTCCCAGCTCTGTGGTGGAGTGGGGCAGGGGCAGCAGCCAGGAGCTCCTCTCGAGGCTTGTTAGCAACCATCCCTGGCTAACACCTTAGTGCTGCTGCTGGTCTTAAAGGCAGGTCAGGGCCAGCTGTGCCCCGCTGGGGTGTTTGTGTGTGGTAGGTGTACCGGAGCACATCAGTGGGCGTTGGCTGTCGGCATGCTCAAGCAGCTGCTGCTCTTCACAAGGGGGTTTGGGTGGGGGTTAGGGTAGAGTGACCCCCATTTGAGGGGCTACACTGGCTGGTGGGGCTGGTGGTTGAGTCTGGGTTGGTGATACCAAGTGCATGGCAGCTCCTTGTTTGAGACATGCTGTGCACAGTGGTGTGTGACCAGGCAGGGTTGTCCTCGGCATCATGCAGGTTTCCTTCGTCCCTGTGCTGGGGATGTGTCTTTCTGGAGCAGGAGGTGGTGGGGGATGTTTTGGTAGGCTGCCTGCTAGAAAAGTGTGAAGCATCAGAGTCTTTGCTGGGTGGGGGGGAAAAGGCTTGACACTGTGCAGGAAAGCCTCCTAACCCTACTTTTCTTGTCTTTCTCCCTCTAGGGCTGACCAGACTGGCCGTGCCCACGATGCCCTGAATGCCGAGCGCAGTGGAAACAGAGGAGACTGTGTCCTGTTAGCTCCTCCTCCCTCCCTCATCCCCTTAGTTTGGGTTTGTTTCTATTTATTTTGTGGCTGGGTTTGGGTATGGCCTTGGCTGGATGTGAGGCTGCTGCAATGTGGCTCATTTGGCTCAAGCACCACTTGTCCATCCACATTTGGACCTTGCTGCTCTTGGGGAGCACCTGGCTACCGCTGGCGGAAGGCAGCCCCAAGTCTCCCTTTAGGACTTTCCCGGTTACAGACTGGAGCTTGACGCACTTGGTGGTCCACAACAAAACCGGGGAGGTCTACGTGGGGGCTGTCAATCGGATCTACAAGCTCTCCAATAACCTCACGCTCCTGAGGACCCACGTGACGGGGCCCGTGGAGGACAATGAGAAGTGTTACCCTCCGCCCAGCGTTCAGTCCTGCCCACATGGGCTGGTTACCACCAACAATGTGAACAAACTGCTGCTGGTGGACTACTCGGGGAATCGGCTGATCGCCTGCGGCAGTGCCTCCCAGGGTATTTGCCAGTTCCTGCGGCTGGACGACCTCTTCAAGTTGGGTGAGCCTCACCACCGCAAGGAGCACTACCTCTCCAGCGTCAACGAGTCGGGCACCATGTCTGGGGTCATCATCGAGGTGCTGAATGGGCAGAACAAGCTCTTCATTGGGACGCCTATTGATGGGAAGTCAGAGTACTTCCCCACCCTCTCCAGCCGCAAGCTGATGGCCAATGAGGAGAACGCGGAGATGTTTGGCTTTGTCTACCAGGATGAGTTTGTCTCCTCGCAGCTCAAAATCCCCTCGGATACACTCTCCAAGTTCCCCACCTTTGACATCTACTACATCTACAGCTTCAGCAGCGAGCAGTTTGTTTACTACCTGACCCTGCAGCTGGACACCCAGCTCACCTCTCCTGACTCCACTGGGGAGCAGTTTTTCACCTCCAAGATCGTCCGCCTCTGTGTGGACGATCCCAAGTTCTACTCCTACGTGGAGTTCCCCATCGGCTGCGTGCAGGACGGCATCGAGTACCGCCTGATCCAGGATGCCTATCTGACCAAGCCTGGCAAGGCTTTGGCCAAATACCTGGGCATCTCAGAGCAGGAGGATATCCTCTTCACCATCTTCTCCCAGGGCCAGAAAAACAGGGTTAAGCCTCCCAAGGAGTCTGTGCTCTGCCTCTTCACGTTGAAGAAGATCAAGGATAAGATCAAGGAGCGTATCCAGTCGTGCTACAGAGGGGAAGGGAAACTCTCACTGCCCTGGCTCTTGAATAAGGAGCTGGGCTGCATCAACTCGGTAAGTCCCTGCTTGTTGCTAGTCAAGCCAGGCTGTTTCTGGTTCCTGGTGGTGCTCTCTGGCTGGACCCTTCACAGTGACCTGACCTGAGCTGTATTTTCCCAGTGGGAGGACTGGTGCCATTGGAGCAAGGTGCTCTATTTGCCTGGTAGAATTCCTTGTGGAGATCACAGCTTCATGGTGGGGCAGCTGTCTGGATTTGGGCTGAATTCGGTGCCCATGAAGACTCCCAAGCAAGGGGCCTCATGCCAATGCAGGTGCCTGCTTTGGCAGGTGTCCCTTCCCTGTGGATTTGGGGAGTGAGAGTCAGTTGGGCTGGGAGGGTGGAATGCTCAGTCCTTAGGGCATCTGCTGCAGCTCCACTGTGGAGTCCCTTGCAGGTGCCACATGTGGAACTTTGAGCATCATGTCACCTGGGGCTTGCCAGGCAGGAGGTGTTGGAGGCAGTAGGATTTGGGGGACAGAGAGTGCAGACCTGATGGAGGGCAGTGGAGAGGCTGGCAGTCCCAGCAGAAGCTGGTCACACGTTCAGGATGTAGGGACCACATCCTCTCTATGGGGTGCTGGAGAAGAGGACAGAGGGCACAAGGCGCTGTCAGTGAGGTGAGTTTTGAGTGGCCAGTGCAAACTGTCATCCAGAGGCGCAGGAGGTGATGGTATCCTAGAGCAGTGATTTCCACCTGAGGAAGCACTTCCCTCTGTCCCCAGAGAGGTGTCTTCCTGCCTGGTGCTCACCTGAGCACCTCTAGTCCCTGCTGGTGGCTCAGCTGCTCTGTGGGACTTATGAGCCGTGGGGGCCAGGGGACCTCCCTGCTTGGCTTTCCGAGTTTGTTTTCTAGTTGAACTGTTACTGTTACTGGATTTTTTTCCCAGGCAGTGTTATAAACTAGGAGTGGTTGCTGGAGACTACAGCTCCAGGTAACAGGGAGGTCGTACACTGGATATCACCAGGCTGGGCTGTGTAGTCCCCAGGCAGGGTCAGATACCTGGCTGAGGCAGGTTTTAGGGTACCAGTGTGTGTGTTTGGGAGGGTCTGGTGGAAGTCCTGACACACCTGCTGTTGCCCACCTCCCCCAAGCCCCATTGCTGGTGCTTGGCATCCATCACCAAGCCCCCAGCCCTGCTCAAGCAGGGTTTTGGGTGGAGGCAGGTGGGCAGGGGGTCCCTGTGGAGCAGCCCTGCCTTCTCTCCCACTGTCCTCCCCGCAGCTCTGGAGGAGACAGCTAACAGCTGCCTGACAAAGTAAAGGGTTTGCTGTCAAGAGCGCTGGGCCTGCAAATCAGATTTTGGCTTTGAACTAATTCAATTTTGCTGGAAAATGATGAAATCGTTACACTGCTGCCTGTTGGGTCGCACAGCTGCTGGCTCCGGCAGCGGAGTTGTTCGCTGCTTCCTCCTGCACTCCTGGCTCACCAATGCCATGTCCCCTGGGTTTGCGGAGGGGTCTCTGCCCCCCTGCATTTTGGAGGTAGTTCTAAACTTAGAGAGTCCTGAGATTGCTACCTTGTGGCCAGTTCCTGTGAGCAGGTGGATCTCAAGGTGCTCTCTGGGTCCTGCAGATGTGTGGCTCTTGTGGGGTGGAAGGATGTGTGCCATGATGCAGGTGCTTCTACTTTCATATGGGGTGGGTTGGAGAGTGCTACCCTCCCCCAGGGGATCCAGGCAGTGTTTTCTGTCCCTGTCCTTCTCTGGCTGACAGGCTGAGCTGCGAAAGACATGACTGGATCATGAGTCAAGCCCTCAGCTTGCTGAGCACAAGCCAAAACAGACCCCTTGGAGCATGTTACCTCTTTCTGGCAGGAATTTCTGTGCCCCTAATAAAATAAAGCCACCTCTAGGGTGGGTGATGACAGTGACAGATCTCTTGGTGGTGAGTGCTGGCCAGAAAATAAAGGCCATGTTGTTTTTTAATTTTTAAGGAGGCAGAATGCAATTGCTCAAGTCAGTAGTTGCTTGGGAATTACACCCCATCCCTATGGAAAATGTGCAAGGAGCTTTCTTGCTCCACTCCTTCATGGTTTATGCTGGAGGAAGTTTTGCCAGCATTGCACTCGCGGTCCTTGAGCAGCACAGGGCCAAGGGATGCTCATCCCTGGTGCTGCAGGGTAGCTCTGACTCTCCAGAGTTGGTGTTGGAGCCAGGAAGAGAGGCTGCCAGGCTTGGCAGATAGCTCAGGAGATGTATGTGGTTCCTCTCCGGTGCTGAGGAGAGGAGCGAATTCCTGCCTCCCATTTCTCTCTCTCTCCTTCTGGGATCCAGTGATACGGCAGCAGGAAGGGTAGTGAGCTGACTCAGGAGCAAGACCCCTCATGCTGGTGTACTCAGACCTGAGCGTGGACTCGGGTATGGAGCAGGGTCACCTTGCGGAACCACCCTGTCCATTCCTCTGCACCAGCCTCGCTGACTAAATCACCCCTGAACCCCTCCAGAGGCTCTGCTGCTCAGTGTGTTTCACTGAGAGGGGTTTGGTGTTGTGTGAAAAGAGCCAGACTCTTTTCTTCCCCTGTGCAATGCAGGGCTAGGGTGTCTGTGTGCCTATGGCCAGATGTGCTCAGTGCACCTGCCCATTGCACCCATCCCCAAACTGGGGGGGTGATGGTCTGGTGTAGCAGGGCTGGGAAAGGGCAGCGGGCTGGAGCTGGAGTGCAGATGTAGCAGAGAGCTATTTAGGGTTCTTGGAGTCCTTGACTCCTGGGCTGACAGTGTGGGCAGAGCCAGTGCCTGGAGCACGCAGGATGTGGGCATCAGTTTTCCCTGGGCTGCCCCAGGGAGAAAATGAGTTTTGACTCCTCAGTGGGGTTTGCTGCCCAGCTTGCTGGCACAGGGCAATGGCTGGTGACAAACAGGCCTAAAAGCGGGCTGGGATAAGCCAAATCCTTTCCGGGGCAGCCAGAAAAATGCAGGTGGTAACAAACTGTACCACACTGGGATTATTCCCGAGCAACGAATTATACACAAAAAGCCTGGTATCCCAGCCTGGCACTTGGTACCGGCCTCCTGCAACCTCCTCCGCCTCCTGCAACCTCCTCCCTGGCTCCTTGCATCCTCCCTCACCCTCCATTGCAGCCCCTGGAGGGGCACAGGGGGATGAGCTGAGCCTATAATGGTGCTAACTGGTGAATTACTGGCTAATTAATAATGCTGAGTGATGCGAGCCTTGCCGTGCTGTCTGCTCCCTCATTGCTTTCATAAGTGGGCTTGAAGGGAGGCAATGAGACAAGGCATGTCAAGGAGACACCCGCTACTGCTCGCTCGGTGTTGTGGGCCTGCTTTCCCCCTCCTTCAGGCCCCTTTCCCCAGGAAATCCAAATTTCCTGACCCTATTCTGGGGAGACAGGTTAGTGCTGGGAGAGAGAAGATTGCTGTGCTGTGCAGGTGGTGCCTGGGTTGTCTGGAGTCCAGGGGCAACTGAGAGGGGTGCCAAAGGAAAGCACAGAGAAAAGGAAAAACTAAAAAAAACACACCAAAACCACCAAAACAAACAGCTCCCCCTTGCAATGGGCTGAGGCCGTGATCCCTGCAAACACCCCTGCAAATGCACGAGCAAGCAGACCCCGATGCCTCCTGCGGATCCCAGCATCCGCAGGCAGAAGCGCTGCAAGGTCACTGGCCCTCGCGTGCCGTGGTGCGTGTCGGTCCCTGCCGGCGCTGGCCGGGGACAGCTGTCCCGCTGTCCTTCCATCCTTCCATCCCTCCGCCTCGACTGTCCCTGCAGCCCACATCTGCCAGGGAAGTCGGTGGGTGCCATAACCCCGGTACTGCTGCCCTTGGCCCGACCTCGCTGTGCCGCCTGTGCTTCCCTAACGAGGCAGTTTGCTGTTAATGAGCTAATTGTCGGCGTAATTATTTATCGAGGTGGTGGCGGCGTGGCGGCGGGCGCTCCTCGGTCCCGGAGCGCAGCTGTATTTGTCATTTCCCAGAGAGTATGTTGAGACAAAGCAGAGAGCAGTAAACACCGTAAACATCTCTCCTCTTGCATATTCAGCAGCCGAGGGGTTGAGGAAGCTGCAGATTGAGCTCGGAGAGAGCAAAACCTGCACCCAGGGGTACCAGGGCTTCAATACATTCACAGCATTGCCCTTAACCCCTCTGCTACTGTAGATGGCTGGGTGGAAGGTGCTGGGGTTTATTTGGGCCGTTGGGGACAGTTTTTTCCTCAGCAAAGCACCTGAGGGATCCCGGGTGTTGGATAGGAGCCGTGTATTGGCTGAAGCATCTCTGGCATTTCAATTCGTGATTGGGAAGATAATTCTCTCTTATCTGCTGTTTTAAAATTCCTAACCTGGTTATGCAGAAGAGGATGCATAAGTGTATGTTGGCCAATGGATAGAAAAGGGAAAGGCTGGGAATCAGAGGGTGGGTGGAGAGGTCCTGATTCCCCTTCCCTCCTTTTCCCGTGGTTGCAGAGATGCATGGTGCCCCATGTTCCTGTTTTGGGGGTCCCTGGATCTCTCGTGCCTGGCTGTAGGAGTTCCCCAGTTCAGTGACGGATGAGCAGCAGTCAGGCAGAGAAGGGAGTTGATCTTTGTACATTAACTCAGCATCCAGGAAAACCAGAAGTTAGAGTAACTGAGGAAGCAACCCAACATCCCCAGACCGCCCAGGGAGGCTGAATGTGACCGGCTGGCGTCATTCCCTGTCCTCCCCTGCTGGAAGGCTGGCATGGCACTGAGTTCCCACTGCAGCCGGGAGTGGGACCACTGGCCTTGGAGCTGGCGTGGCAGCACAGTGAGGAGGGCAAGCAGTGTTGCCATGGCTGTGGGAGGCTAATGCCGTTGTAGCTGCGAGTGTATTGTGCTGGGGCACAGAAAAGTGCCGTGTTTTCCCTCCTCCGTGTGGGTGATTGTGGGTTATTGGTGGGAGCTGGTCTGGGCTGACCCTTGCTTCCCAGGCAGCAATGAGTGGGAATTACAGAGCTCTGTACTGCCCTTGTGTACGTGGAGCTTGGGAGCTCGGCATTTTCCCATATGCTCCATGCACATGCTGTATGGATTTAAAACCCCTTGGGGACTGGCATGCATTTGGAGGCTGCTGCTTGCCAAAAAACCTCTCTCTCCTTAAAATTCAAAGTTATATAAGGAACCTTGTGAAGCGGAAGAATCCTGTGACTGGATCAGGCTGTCTCCCCGTCGGTCATGCCTGCCTTGCCACTCTACCCTCCTGCACCCAGGTTTGCTGCCACCCTTGCAGATTTGGCTGAAGCCCCTTCCTGGGAGGGGATGAGGATTTTGTTGGTGCTGTGTGACCATGTGAGGCTGTTGCCTTGTGTGGGACCTCTGGGAGGCCCATGTGCCCCCCCAGGCCAGATAGCTGTGGCCAGGGTCTATTGTTCTGCTCAGCAGGTGAGGGTGACATGGTGAGGATGGTCGATGTGGGGATGAATGCTGTTGATCTGGTCCTGGTCCTGGTCCCCCGCCTGCATCTCAACTTTCACAGGGGCAATCCCGCTGGCTTTGCCTTTCCCATCCTCAGGACTGTCTGTGCTGGAGATCCCTTCCATCATGGCCCTGAGAGCTGAGAGGGGCCGATGCAGCCCTGCTTCTGCCTCTTCCTGGGCTGAGCTTGCAAAAGCTTCTCCCAGACCCACGGGCTCATGCTGAACTGAGGAGGCAGCTGGCTGAGTCAGGCGCCTTGTATGGGGCAAGGCAGCATGGAAAAAATGTGGGGATTTCCCAAAGACGTTCCTGCAGGAGGTGGAACAGGGCTGGCAGGTGGGTAGAGTGTTTGTTGTGTGAAGCGAGGCTCTTTTAGGAGCCCCGACTCATTTGCCTTGGCACGGCCTTGGCTGGGAAGTGTTTTGTCTCCAGGGGGAGGCTGGGGCGCAGGATTCAGCCCCAGCTGCCTTGCTGCCAAGCTGTTTTCTTTTTGGAGCTAGCACCGGGATGAGGAGGAGAGGGATGTGTGTGTGCTGGGGAGCTTGTGCTGGCATCCCACGTGTCTGAGATAGCAGCAGCGGGGATGGAGGGGGAGCAGGGATGCTGCGCTGGCTCCCGCTGGGTTTGTAAGATGCAGAGGACAGAGAGCCTTGGTCTTGACCTGCAAAGCTTTTTCAGATGTAGAGAGGGCCTGCATGCAGGCCCTCTGTTCCGAGTGCCTTACATCAGTGCATAGGGAATGTTAGGGAAGCATTAATTCATGGCTTCCTTCATCTTGTGAGGTGCGATGGCTGGGACGGGGGGGCAAGGGATGGGGCTGTCGAAGGGGCCGTAGCTGTGGGGTGAATGTGGGCGATGGCTGATGGCCGTGTGGGAGGTCCAACATATTGAGGCATTGAGGCATTGGCAAAAAGCTCATCTCTCCTCTGCTTTCTTTTGACAGCCGCTGCAGATCGACGATAATTTCTGTGGCCAGGATTTTAACCAGCCATTGGGCGGGACCGTCACCATCGAGGGGACCCCACTCTTTGTGGATAAGGAGGATGGGATGACCTCGGTGGCTGCCTATGACTACAGGGGACAAACCGTTGTCTTTGCAGGCACACGAAGCGGGAAGATCAAAAAGGTAGGAAAGTCCTTAGTGATGATGATGGGGAGGGATGACTGCTGTGCCTCCGTGAGTGACTTGATATATTGGGGGTAATTTGCAAAGGGCCAGTGAGGTGCATTTTCCCATTGCTTCTCTCTGTCAACCAAATTTACAAAACCTCTGCCTTTTGGAAGGGATATAACACAGGGAAGTTGAGTCCTTGCCACTGGTGGATCACAACCCATCTTGTTATGTCTCAGGGCGCATGGGTTTGCTCTTTAGCTGCCACAAGGGGGGCTCTGTCTGTCCAGATCCATATGGCCTGGGCAGGGTGGGCAGAGGTGGGCACTGATGGCTCCAGCCCGGTGATGGGGAGACTTCACTTCCCGTACCCCGCCACGGCACAAAAGGCTGATTGTTGGTGGCAATTAGCAAATAGCTCTGTGCGTGCCTTTCTCTGCCTGCATCTCCACAGGGCACGGATTTCCTGTTATCATAACATCATGCCTATAATTATAGCTGTACATGCCCTGTATAAACAGAGCTTCCATTAACACATCCTCAACCAGGGAAATGCTGTGTGAAGGTCCTTGTAGGGTCCCTGCTATGGACCAGAGCTTGGCTGTGGGGTCTGACCTGTGGCTTGCTAGATGCTAGATGCTCCACACCCCATCTTGGGCACAGCATCCTGCCTTTTTGCTACATCTCCTTATCTGTGATGGTCAGAGTGCCCTGGAAACAGCAGGGTAGCTCCCCTGGCAGGAATCCAGAGCAGGGTGCCATTGTGGGTGATAGTCCCTGTATGTCCTGCTCCCCCTGCCCGTGCTTCCCGTGGACTCTTGACCAACCCACCAGTGCCCCTGCCCATTAGCAGCATTTTTAGGTACATGGGCAGCATGTGTTGGAGTGAGAGGTAGGATGGAGGGGTCCTCTCCAGCCCCACATCTGCTTGGCTTTCTGTGGTCCTCGGGGGGGGTGCACAGTGGTAGCAGGGCTGAGCAGGGCTGTGGGGAGCTGATGGAGGCAGCTCATCCTCCCTTCCGGATCGATGAGGGATCTAAAGGGACTGGTGTCATGTTGCTGCCAGCTTCTCCTGCCTCTGGGCTCCAGATGGGGGTTTTAGGTGGGGATGGGAAGGAAGGAGCATGTGGGAGGAGAGTTCGAAAAGCCATGACAACAGTGTTACACCTCTAATTCCTCACTTATCTAGAGGGGCTGTTGGTTGGTTTTTAGATGGCAGATTTGATTTTTTCCTCTTCCTTCTTTACTCAGTTTTTCTCTAGTCTTTGCGCCTTCAGAGCCATTTGCCAGGGGTGGTCTAGTTCAGGTGCCTGACTAGTGTATGGGCTGCATGCTACAGCCATGACTGCAGCCAGAACTTGAAGCCCAGGTGTGGTTTGAGTGTCCTCCTTTCCTGCAGGGCTTTCCCAAGACCTCTTTTTCATAGTTTTAAACTTGATACCCCAAATAGCTGGTGTCACTCTCTGGCCCTGCAGGGCAAGAGGACATGGAGCAGCTCCATGGAAAATGAAGAGATGGGTCTCAGCCCTATCTGAGCACAGGGTTGCTGAGCAGGTTTTGTAGGCTTATCCTACCTGGAGCCCTCAAATCCCCTGGGGTTGCAGAGCTCTCCAGTGGCAGCATGGGAGCACTTTGCAGGCTTCGAGCCCTGCGCCGTGAGGGCTCCTCCTTGTCCCTGCAATGACCTTGAGGTGGGCAGCCCAGCCCTCCTGCGGCAGGGGCTGCCTGGCTGCCTGGCAAAGCGCTGCCTCAGCAGCTACCTGATCCTGCCGCCTGGCTGCCGGGGCCAGAGGGAGGGAAGGGCGGGAGGGGGCTGCTGACCTGCCTTTGAGTGGCACCAGTGTGTCCTAAGCTGGGGGATGCGATGCCTGGCAGGGCAAAGTGTAGCCAACGTGGCTCCTCCAGGCAGAGGGTGCAGGGAGAGGGGCTGCATCGTTCAGCAGCGGTCACAATCCCTCTGCTTTTAAGCTGTTAGTGTTTCCCACCGTCCCCTTGGCAAGAACCCACATTAGGCTTGATGCAGCCTGGTGCCTTCTCTGCCCTCCTGCTGGCCCCCCCGCCCTTGCCAGAACCCCTGGCATCTCCTCTGGGAGAGGAAGGGCTGTGCCGACAGCTGGGTGCCCCCTCCCCCGTCCCCAGGAGCCCTGTAATAGATGCTGCTCTGCTGAGGGGCACCAATCTCGCCATCTGGGCTGGGGTAAGGTCAGGGCAGAGTCACTGCCGTGTCTGGATTTTCCTTGGATGGCAGCTCTCATGCCCAGCATTTGTCCAGGCTGTTGCGTGCAGACAGAGCCTCCTTTTGTCCCCCCAAAAAGCCACACGAGCCTCTGGCTGCCCTGCAGCCTCTCCCCAGCCCTGCCACAAACAGTTGCTGCTGAGAAGGCAGGGTGCTGGGCAGCACCTGCTGCCACCACAGCTGCAGGGAGTCCCCAGTTTCGGGGGGTGGAAGGATCTTGCAAGCAATGTCAGATTTGCAAAACTCTGTGCTGGACAGGAACTGTGGGCTGGGCTGGGGAGGCACTGGGGGGATGGAGATCCTGATCCCTGGGATACTGAGTGAGTTGCAGCAGCAGAGCCCATGGCAGCCGGCTCTCAGCTTGTCCCTGCAGCATTGCCAGGCAGGCAGTTATCTTTGGCTGATCCCGAGTTATGTGGAGAGGCCAGGCTTGGAAAGCTCTTGGTCCCGCGTGCTTGCTGTCCTCGGTGCCAGCAGTCATGGGACTGGGGCGCCCGGGGAATTCCTGCCATGCCCAGGTGAGCAATGTGGGGATGGCTTCCCATGCTGCTGGGGCTGGCAGTGAGCCACTTCCTCTCTACTCTTGAGCTGGCACAGTAGGGACCTGGCCTTGCACCCTGTAGTCTGAGGGTGCTGTGGATAGGGAAGTGACATGGGGACGTGAGCTGTGAGCATGCTGCAGCGGGAATGTCCAGGGGATGTTTGTGCAAGGGAAATGAGACTTGCTTCCTAATGCTCTGGTTTTTCCTGGAAACCACCTGTCCTCACTTGGCAATCTTTATATTGGACAGTTATCATTTTTCCAGGTTGTCTTTCATATTTTCTGGGTGGACACAAAGCTGTGTGTTATTGCAATGGGAGTGCTCAGTTATGTGCTGGAGAGGCACATTTGACGCTGCACCTGTGTCACCTCTTGACCTGTGTGTGCCAAGGACTTGATTTTGGCTGTGCTTGAAGTGTTGTATGGAGAGAGGGAAGAAGAATGATACTGGAGGGGGTGTGCTGGTACTGCAACCTCCTCCCAGTAACTGCACCGTGCTTGGCTGGTGGCTGGAAGCTGAGGCGGTGGGATATTCTGGGAGGTGCAGTGCAGACCCTGCTGCCTTCCTTTGCTGCCATCTGCTCCTCGTTATGCAAACATGGCATTGCCTTGGGGCTTTGCGGAGCTCAATGTAGCCCTTGTGGGTTGACCCAGTTTTGGGTGCTGCTTGGTTATTTTTGGGGGGTGAGCTGAGCTTCTCTCAACACAGCCGGTGGCTCCCTGCCCACAGCCGTCCCTGGCTGCTTATGGGGCAGGGAGGCTGAGAGCTGTCCCTTCTGCCACAGCCCCACAGGAGATTCCCAGCACCACTGAATATCCAGGTGTTGGAGATTGCTAAGGCAGGCATGGTTGTGGGATAATGCAGCCAATTCATCCCGGCAGGATAGCATTGGACTACACATCCCTCGCAGTCAGCCAAGCTCTCATTTTTTGAGGATTATCTGGCTGCTCAGTCACCACTGCAATCCCTGTAGCTCCCTGCCCTGTCCTGAAACTGGCTGGCCTTGGGCATGAATGTATCAGAACGTGTCTCTGCCGGGAATCTGCTCCCCTCCAGGCCTCGTGCTTGCCACGGCTTGTTTATTCTTTCCCACAGAAAGCACAGCTGAACTGGCCCTATGTCTGCCTGATTTGGTTTCTCCACTTAAATAATTAGAATAATAAACTCTTCACACTAAGTGGGTTATCCCCATCCCTGCACGACAGAACATGGTGCTCCTCTCCTGTCCTGGGGAGGGTGGAAGGGCTCCCCTGCAGCCTCCTGTCTTGCCGAGGGCAGGGACATGGAGGTGCTTTGGGAGAGCAGATTTGGCAGCCCATGGAGGCACCCCCTTTGAATTCTCTTAAAGCTTTGGATGAGGAGGCTTTGGTGTGTTCACAACCCTTGGTGTGTCTGGGCAGAAAATAGGTGCTGTGAAGAGGGGGGGGGCTCTTTTGAGGATTTCCCTGTTGCCTGCTGGCTCCCTTCCGATCGCAAAAGCCCCCATGTGTTGGCCTCTAGGGTATGATGCATGACCTGATCGTGGTCCATGTGAGCTGGGAGGAGAAGCTGTCAGGCTCCCTGCCCACTCTGCTGGTCCCAGTCCCCACGGATCCTTTCGCGTCACCCTCTGCTTAGTGCTCAGGGTAAGCGGCTCCGGCTGAAAAGGGGCCCTTTGTGTCTCGGCGCGTGAAATCCGGCTCCCAGAGCGCGCGGGAGGGCTCGGCCCCCCTCGTGACCCTGCTGCTGGCTACCCTGCTTACTGCCTGTGCCTTGGATGGCTTTTATTTTTTTGTCGGGGGTGGGAGACAGGACATATTCGGGGCATGAAGCCTGCCCTGGCCCTGATGGTGTCAGCCGGTGACTCTTGAGGACTCCCCGAGCATCGACCCCTGCGCAGCCCCTGAAATTCTCTCCTGCCTGTGTTGCTGCCTCTTCCCAGCTGGCTGCCCAGTACAAGGGCCTTTTGTTCCTCCTGCCTCTTCCCTCTGCCCTCTCCCCCTCCCTCCCCATCCCATCCTCTGGAGACCCCTCGTCCCCTCCCCATGTGCGTGCAGCCCCCATGGGCGCCTGTGCCCAGCCCCGGGAGGGAGATACGCTCCTCGGAGCATGCGGCCGCGCCTCTCCCCAATCAATGGCAATAATTTTATTGGCATGACAAGGTAGCCGACGGTTGCCAAAGTGAATCCATCAAATACCTCTTGGCGGATCCCCGCCCCCTCGAGAGCTCTCGCTGGAGTCGTTAAGCTGTTTTAATCAAGGTGGAGGCTGGAGAGCTGGCATGTTAAGTGGATGGGGTGATGGGGAGGGGGCGGCAGAGCCTTCCCGGTTCCCCGCTCGTGGCAGGGAGCACTCGGCATCGCCCCATTCCTGCTCAGCAGGAAGGGGCCCTGCTCGCTAGCGTCGGGCTTTGTTGCGCCGCCCGGCTCTGAACAGGATGTCTCATTGTTGGAGGAAACAATTAGAAATTCATCGTGAACCGTTGGCCTCTGGGATCTGCCAGGGTGGCGAGGCCATGGCTGCAGGCAGCTGCCAGATTCGTCCTCGAGTGACTCCCGGAGGGGAATGCCACTGGGGTTCCTGCTCCTGCCTTGTGCAGGATGGATGGAGATGAATATTTCCAGGCTCTTGTCCCTCCAAGGGATGCTCAAGCATGCACACACAGCCTTGGGGAAGCAGAGGAAGTGTCAGGAGGCTCCCTCCCCACCAAACCCTGCTCCCTCCACCCTCTATGCCCCCAGACCATAACCCTCTTTTTTTTTCCCCCTCCCCATCTGCTCTACTCTCCACACAAAGCCGGCAGGTGAGCGAGGAGGCCTGGGAGCCTGGCGCCCGGCCAGCCAGGAGGCAGCAGGAGCCAGCCCTGCTCCAACCTTCCCTGCTGAAAGCGCTGACGGTGCACGTCTCGCCTCTCCCTGGCGCCGGGCGCCCGCAGGCAGCGTGCCGCCTCACCCCATCCATCAGCCCGCCCCGGCTCCCGCCGAGCAGCTGGCACTAAGGTAGTGTTGCTGCTGGACTTTGCCGGTGTCAGGCAAGGTGACTTTTGGGGAGCAGTATGTTGTGAAGGCTGGAGGAGGCTCGAGGATGAAGGTGGATCCCAAAGACCCCTTGTCTTCAAAACGGCTACCAGGTGTAAACCTGGCTTCTGTAATTGTCCCCGAAACGGGTTTGAGGGCAAAGCGCCTCTCGGCAGCCCCTCAAGACAGCTCAGTGCTGCCCTGCAGGGTGTGCTCAGGAGCTGGCGGGTCTGTGCCAGCCAAACACGGCAGCATCACCTTCATAGCTGGTCCCTGCAGACCATCCTATGCCCTGGCAGGGGCTGCTGCCCTGGAAGTAATGTGGAAATAGGGCTGGGAAAGGAAAAAGCCTGTGGGTTTCTGACTGCGTGCCTTGTTGTTCCTGCCCCTGTTACTGTAGGGCTGTGTAAGGCATTGGTGGCTATGGCGTGGCAGTAGTGGGAGAGCAGGGTGGATGAGTGATGCTTTGGAGTCATTAGTGAGGATGCTGAGCCCCTGTAAACGTCTGGGTGAGAGTCATTGGGGGCTGGCGTTAGGAAAAGGGGTGTGTGGGCTTGCTGGGGGCGTGCAGTGCCAGCAGTGAGCACTGGGTTTTCCCTCTCGGCTGGTGGGGTTGGTTTGGTTGGTGAAGCGTGAAGCTGCTGAGCATTTTCTTCTGCATCTTTCTGCTGCTGAATGCAGGGCTGTGGCCCCTGTCTGTGACCTCTATTCTGCTGGGAAGAGCAGGAGCACGACTTTTGCTTTGGACTGTGCCTCCTGCTGGGGACCTCTGTGGTGGCCCCTTGGGGATAGGGAAAAGGCACCCCATTGAGATGGAAATGAGTTGGGAGGGCCCAACTCTGTTGGATCCCTCCTGTTGGAGCCATTGTGTCTATTCACTGACACAAACATTGACTAATTTTGGCTTTTCAGGTGGGAGAATGGCCCCTACTTCCCACCAAAGGCAACCAAGAAGGAGGATCAGGAAGGCAGCGGTTTGGGAGGCAGGGACTGTTGGTATGCCTGGTGGGAAGGGGCAGTGCTGGTGTCCTGCTTCGCCTTTGTGCAACCCCATTAACCCAGATTTAATGGTGCCTGAGGAATTTGCCCTCAGCCCCTGGAGGAGGGAAGATGTGTGCTTAGCAGGGGCTCAGTTACCTTCAGTATTGTCTGAGTCTCTGCATGTTCCAGCACTGCCTCGGGTAGAGACGTGACTGTGGGGAAGGTCAGACATCCCCATGGGCTGACCTGCCTGATTTCCCCCCCTGGACTGGGAGGAAAATCCATCATAAATCAAGAGTGAGGTGGAGGTGTGGTACGGCACTTGGGGATGCAGGATGTGGACTCCAGCTGCCCCTTAGTGGCTGCTGGAGCCTGTCATCAATCTCTGAGACTTTGATACACGGAGAGGTCGTTTGTCTCCAGGTCCAGGCGGGGATGGTGCTCAGCCCCAGATTGCTCAGAAGAGCTGCTGTTTGGCCTCCGTTATCCCCTGCCCTTGTTAATTATGGGCTTTTCTGAAGTGGAGCAGGAGAATGGATGCTAATGCCAGGCTGGTACTGATGGGAAAGGCAGAAGGAAGGTGCCCTGTGGGGTCGGCGTTGTGGGGTGAAATAGGAGTGGAGGAGCTGGGCTGTGTGCTAGGTGGTGGTGAGGATGCAGACCCCTGGGATCACATCCCTGTTTCTCCCTGGATGCTTTCCCTGGGTGACCTGTGCTATACTAGAGTTGATCCTGGCACCTCCTTGCTCTTTGTGTACCCATGGACCAGCTGCCAGTACGAAACCTCCCTGTGGCAGTGAGAGCAATTGTCTACATGGGAAGCAAGTGGGAAAGTTTTATTTAATGGATGCTTAGTTCTTTTAATGCCATTTAGCAGCTGGAGAGAAGGAAGAGAGCCAGTGCTGTGTGACAAGCCGGCTCTCTGCAGACTAAGAATGATCTGAAGTAGTGGGGAGCATCCCTACAGTCTGGCAGAGAAAGGCAGGATGATGTGATAGTGCTTTAATTTGTCCACACTTTGTGCTCTTGAGGGCAGCATTGGTCGGTTGCTCTGTGCCGGGACAGATCTGGCGTGGCCAGGGTGCTCAGTGCAGGGATGCAAGGAGGGGTTGTGATGGTAGAGCAGGTGCTGGGGGAAGCATCTCCCTCCCTCCATAATCCCCATATGGGCAAAGGAAACAATGCTGGGCTGAAAAAAGCCAGTGTGGGTTTTATTAGCTACAACCCTAATGATGTGTTTTGGATTGCTCTCCTGCGTGGATAAAAATTACCAGACCTTGAACAAAGGGGAAATAAAAAAAGTCTCTCTGACCTTGAAGCTGTTCGTTCACTTGTCTTCATTTCATTCCCCTCGGCTGGGGATGCGGGTCAGTTTTGGGTGCTATTTATAGTCCGCTTCGCTTGGCGGTTTTCTTTACAAAGCGAAAGGTTGTCACCTTTGTTTCTGATACTGCAGAGAGGAGCTGCTCTAGGGAAAAGGCAGTATAAATGAGAAATTTCTCAGAGTGTTCCTGTATGCGGCAAAGCTTTGTAATCTTGAAAGATCAAAAAGCCCTGGACTGCCACCCCGAGCTACTTGTGCGGCGGAAACCAGGGTGTGTGGTGCTTGTAGGGGTATGGGATGATACTTTGCTGTGCTGACCAGTGGCTGCTGGGGCTGGTTGGCGCCTATATTTGCTCCAAAACAGCAATGCTTTCCATTTCCAAACAGCTTGGCTCACTTCTCCGCATCTGGCATGGTTGGCTTTCGTTGAAACAACGCTTTAACTTAATTTTTCCCTTCTCCCACCCCCATGAAGGAAGCCATGGCTGTGTTTCCTATCTTCACTGGAGCCACATGTCCACAGAAGCCCCACTGCTGAAGTGGCATTCCCTGCCTGCGCCTGCATCTCCTGCTCCAGCCCCTTCCCTGACAGACAGAACTCGTTGAAACAACAAATGTTGCCATAATTTAATTTTCAGGCAAACAATAGTCCGGGGACAATGTTAAATTCATGAAACTGGCTTAATGCGATGACATTTAATGAAGCAATTTGTGCGCTAGCGTGGCTGTGTGCAGCTCTGGAGTAGTGGGGATGCCACTCCACCCTGCCGGGCAGTCCCTCTTTGAGAACGAGACTGGGAAAGGTTGATGCTCCAGGGTAAAGGAGGGGGCTTGTCCTGCTGCCCCTCCAGGCTGTGTGTGCTCTTGGAGTGCAGTTTTCCCATGCTGCTCCCTGATGCTGCTGCAGTGTGGGCTGAGAGCTGCTGGGTGCCAGCTCCATGGTTTGGCCCAAATGAGAATTGGGTTAATGAGAATGTTTTGGCGCAGGAGGGGCTGCTCGCCCTCTGCAGCCTCTGCTTTCCCTGGACCTTTCCTCCTTTTACCTGGAGCACTGGGAAGGTCCTTTTGTCCCCCCAACCTCCTTAGTGGGCCAGACTGAAGCCTCAAATGCTGTAGCACCCTATCTCACGCTCAGGGCTGGCTCTTCCCTCCAGGTCCACCCTGGGTTACAGTATCCACTGACTGTTAAGTGGGGCTGTTCCTTCCAGAGCAAGAGTTAGGAATGATGTTGCACTGGGAAAGCACAGGCTTGCTTTGGGAGGGTTACAGTTCGTAGAACAGATGAGAAGAGGCAGTTTGGAGGGTGGAGGGCCTGGCTGCTTGCTCCAGGGGTGGATAGGATTTGTGCCATCCCACCAGCATCCCTTGGGCACCCTGGCACCAGTAATGTGTAGGCTTCTGCTGTGTCCCAGGAGAGGCTTCCCTGCCGTTTGTTTCCCCTCCTTGATTGACAGGGCCCTGTAGATCTTAATTATGTGCTGGCATCCGCTGAGCCAACCTGGTGCTGCTATAGCTGGAGGCTTAATGCTGGTAATGCTGCTTGCTGGGCTGGCAGCTCCTGAGGTAAGGGGTTTCCTTACCTTTCTAGGGACAACATTTAGTCCTTGCTGGATACAATGGAGCTCTGGAGCTGTGTGAGTGGGAGCTGGGGTAGTGACAGGTGAAGGGATGATGTTAAAATGCACGTGTGATTTTGCTGTGGCTGTTCTGTGGTGGAGCTCAGGGAGGAGGGAGTTGGAGACACATGGATGCCATGTCCTTCAAGGACCCCTGGTCCTATTTCCCACCTTAAAGGAGACGGCATCCATGTCTCCAGCAGGGCTCTCCTCACCTGCAGAAGTCCTCCCTGTCCCTCTTGCATCTTCCCAATCCTCCCAGCAGCAACCCCTACCAAAACCTGAGCTCCACCAAACTCATGTCACTGGCGATGCTCTTCCCAACCAGGACTTAAAGCTAAATTTTTACTGAAAGATGCAGCAAAATCCTCTGAGGATGGATTTTGGGCTCAACAGAGGTGCTCGTAGGCAAGCTTGAGGTCTGTAGAGCAGTTTGCAGTCTTGAAAGCAGCTCTGCTGGTCTTGGAGGCTGGGTCAGCACCTGGCTGTTCCCTGTTTCCCCTGGCTTTCTGCTTTCCATTAACAGTGGTCAAAAATTAGTTGGTAGCTGCTGAACAAAATGCAACTCAAAAAATTCATGGAGGGAAAATATGATGCAGTTTTGATGTGCATGTGTTTCTCTCTCTCTCTCTCTCCGTATGTATTTATTTTCCTTTAAAAGTTTCCAGAAATAGGCCTATGTCTTGGCCAGGGTGACTGCATCTGTAATTAGCTATGGAAAGTGAGTGTCTTGGCGAGGCTGGCACGTATGTAACCACGCAGAAATGCTCAGCATCCCTGGTGAGGATGTCGGGATGCAGGACCTTGGAGTCATCTGTACTGGCAGGCTTTAGTGGAAGAGGGAGTGGAGGAGCCTCTGTCCTGCTGGATGGAGTTGGGCTTACCACTGCCACACTTGGTTTCCTGGGGTAGGGTGATGCATGTGATGGTTCATATGAGAAATAAGCAAAGTCCTTTAAAAAGACTCAAAAACCTGAAAACTGCACCTCGCCCGTGTGGACTGTGCCAGGTTATTCCCATCCTGCGCAATGGATGGCAACTTCCCAAATTGATTTCTTCGTTTGTTTCTCCAGGGTTTCTCCATGTTACTCTCCCTCTCTTTCTGGTATGTTTATGAGCCTCAAGGGATCTTGTTTTTATGCTCAACGTCTAAAATTAAAGACGTGTTTCTCTCTAGCAGGTGAGATGAACACTCTCTGTCTCAGCTGGGGGTTTCCTTCCTGCCTCCCCTTCTCCAGTCTGCCGACGGGAAAGTGTGAGCCTGTGGCTGGAGCACATAACCTGGGAATGAGATTCCTGGGCTCTCCCAGGGGGATGAGTCAACTTCAATGCAGGATGTGTGAGCTTTGGCTTCTTCCTCCAAGGGCTTGTTGTTTTAAAAGAGGGCAAAAATTGCTACCTTCAGCCTGGGAATGGAGGAGCAGGGAATGAGGGGAGGAAATGTGCTTGCTCAAGCTTCAAAGTGTGGTTGGCCTTGGTGACTAAGGGCACATATTAATCTGCTTCTTAATGTGGGATCCTTAAATCCCTTCTGGGATGGGAGCATCTCCACTCAACTCTGCTCTCCTTTCATTCCCCCCTTTCATGTGCTGTCGCACTTGTGTGAGCATCCTCACTGCTCTTCTCTGAAAGTCTTGGCTATAAACCCATCCCAAATCTCCAGGTTTATGATTTTTTGCCTGAGACTTGGCCCACTATGCATTTCTGAGTCGGTGCCAGAGGTGATACTGCATACCTGCAGACCTGGGGTGTTTTTGCAGCGTCTAGTGAGCTCCAAGTGTCACCCTCAGTGTCCCTGCCGTGGGTGGCAGCTCTCACTGGCCAAGGCTGTTGAGTCAAAACTGTTGTTTTTGACTCCCCTAACCTCCCTAATTCTGTTTGTGCTCCAAAGTAGGGAGAAAGAGAGAGCGAGCGAGCGTTTTTTAAATAGCTTGCGAGTTTCTAGTGTTGTTTTTCATCAGGAAAATGATAGTCGTATAGAAGCAATTAATTGGAGGAAAAGTTTATGGTAATAAATGTCAAGAATGTTTCAAAGATTGTTTGGATGAAATACATTTTTTTTTTCAAACCTCCCAACAAAAACAAAAACCTTGCCCTATTTTGAACCTTGCCAGGGAAACAACTACAAAACTTCAATTTTCTTTCTTTTTTTTTTTTTTTTTTTTTTTTTTGATGTGTGAGTGTGTAACGTTTAAGTGCTTTTTTCCCCTGTTCAGCCTGTGCTCCTTAAACAAAAGCATGTGTTTTCCTGGCGCGGCTCCCTCGAGGCAGCTCTTTTGGAGTGGAGGGCAGGGTCTGTGGAGGTGATGGCTGCACAAGTCCAGGCAAGTCCTGGTTTTTGGCAGGAGCTGGAGTTCTCTCTTTTTCCGGGGCGGGGGTGGACTGTGGTCAGTTCCCTTCTCCTGCCTGTGTCCCTTTCTCCTCTGTGCCTTCTGTGGGTGGTGATGCCTGCAGCCAAAAGGAGGAGCAAGCTCGAGGCATGCGTGGAATACTTTGATATCCTGGGGCAGAAGGTGATAAAGGAAAGAATTAAAGCTTCAGAGTGATGTTAGAGCCTTGGCTGCGTCTCCCCGAGCAGCCATCGCCTGCGGCTTTGTGGGCTGTTGGTAACCCTGCCGTGCCTCTTGCTCCCTAGAGCTTGGGGAGGTTGGCATGAAAACAATGACATTTTATAGGGGAGATGATTTCCTAGTGGGGATGTCAGTTTCTGTGCATGGTCTGAAATGTCCCTGGGGTGCTGTGGCTGTGTGAATCTGCCAGGGAGCTCTCCTCACCCCAGAGCGGCCGAACCCTGCTGTGTGCTGCCTTCCCGCCGCAGCCATACCTTTGGCCCCAGCTGTGGGGCTCAGCACTGGTGTGTTTTTCATAAAGGCTCTTAATCACATACAGGATGTTTCTGTTTGTTCAAGCAATGAAATCACACAAACAACCCACCCCCAGTTTGGCTTTCGCAGAGCATCAGCTGCTCGACCCAAGTCCTCAGCAGAGCCGGAGCAATCCTCCCCTCTCCTCCTCCAGCTCTCGACCCAGCAGTGCAGCAAGAGCATGCCTTTCATGTTGTGGACATGCCCTGGAAAGCTGCCCAGCACTGGGGATGGGATTAGATTAGGGTTGGGAGCTGGGACTGACTCATTGCTGGGGCTTGTGCTTGGCCGAGCCAGTGACAGCGTCTCGCGGGAGCTGGGAGGCTGGGAGACCTCAAGCTGGGGCCAGCCCTGAACTCTGGAGGTTGGGTTGCAGGCAGGCTCCCTGCAAGCTGCAGTGCCCCCTCAGACCCTCTCCTAAGAGAAGCACAGTTGTTTTTTGGAGAGGTAGGAGATGGGTTGCAGGCGTCATCTTGCTTCTGGGCGCTGGGATTGTGTGTTTTTGCATTACCCCAAGCACTGAGTCCCAGATGGGGACATTGCAAACCTGCCACTTTCGCTTTGGGCTTTGTCCTTCGTGGTATTGAGCAGAAGGAGAACAGGAATGTGTCAGGATGGATTGAAATAAAAAAACCACCCTGACTTTTCTCACTCCTGTTGCGTGCATTGGTCCCATGGCTGCCGTTTCCATGGCAAAGCAGCGGGCCCGTAACCCAGCCCGCCCCGTGCTCCTCGTAGTTTGGAGGAGCAAAAATCCTCGGAGACGACAAGAATAATTTAACGAGCCATTAACAGGAGTGGGGGAAAACACCGGAGGAGCTGGATCAGGGTCGGGGTGGGGGTGCAGGGAGGCAGGGCTGGCTTTTGGCAGGGAGCAGGTCACGTTGGCAGCCTGCTCGCCTCGCCTTCGATGTGTTGTGAAGTTTTGGAGGTTGCTTGAAAAGTGTCTGGGGAGCGGTGGCGAGCCAAGCGGGCCCTGGGCCAGCTCACAGCTAAACATGTTGTTGTGTAAAATTGCAGTCAATTAATTTAAGACCTGCCAATTTCAACTGCAAAGCACTAGGAGGTTCTGTCAAGTTTTCAATGGGATAAAAAGGGGGAAGGGGGGGATTAGTTTTCAGCACTTGGAAGGGCAAATAGTGATCCTCTGCCCGAGCCTGCAAAGCACCTCCTCCTCTCTGCTTCTTTTGCTGGTGGTAAACTCAGCTGCCAGTGGTGTCAAAAGTCCTTCTGGTGTTTGGTGTCAAAAGTCCTTCTGGTGTGTGGTGTCAGGGATGAGATGGCTTAAGAATGACACCCAGAGCCTGATGAGGTGCTGATGACCATTTAAGGGCTTGGGGAGGCACTGGCTGTGGGGGGATGACCCACTCTCCTTTGCCTTTGTAATACTCTTCCATAGTCCTGTGGTGAGCATCCCCTTTCTGGCATCCCCAAGGTGGTCTTCCCCAAACTTATCCAGTCTTACAAGACTGCAGATCCTTGGCATGTTGGGCAGTGCACTGACTGTCTGAAATAGCGGGGGAGCTGGAAAATGCTCAGGGCAGACCCAAGAGATACCCTGTTGTCCCCTGCTTGCAGCCCTAGTGGTCAGAGCTGTCACTCATGATGAGTTGCATAGACCGGGACTCACCTGCCCTGGAGAGCTGACAGCCAAGTGGGACACAGTGCCTGAACCCCAAAAAGGCTTGTCCCTCCTTTTTATGGTGGCAGTGACGTGGTGCTGCTCTGCACAGAGCCCCTCTTGGTGCCCCTGGTAAGGGGACTCTGGCTGGAAACTGGGCTGGTGTTTCGCTCTGGTTACGACAACCTTCATTGGAAATGTGTTTCCTGGGTTCTGGAGAGCATGTGTTTGTATGTGCATCTGCAAGCTGTCTTTTTCTTGGCTTTTTTTTCCTTTCCTTTTCTTGTTATTTTTTTCTTGTTTTACAGCTTAGTGAAACTTCTGAGAAAGTGCAGCTCTGCTGTGAGTAAGAGTCATGAGACTGGTGGGGCAAGTCGGCTTCAGCTGTTCCCCTTGGACTGCCGAGGGCTGAGCTCCTTCTTGGGGCTGCTTGAGCTGGACACTTGTGCCTCTCTGACCATGCCTCGGCTTCTCCCTCTCCTTAACCCAGCTTGCTTTTCCATCTCTAAAAACACTGTAGCCTAGATGTACATGTGTGTGTGTGTGTGTGTGTGTGTCCTTTCTGTGGTCTCATCTCTGGGCTTTTGCTGTCACCTCTGCCATCACGGCTCTGTGTCCTCAGGACACCCTCTCCAACCACTGTTGCTTTCTATTTTGTCACCAAAGGGTGCAAATCTGCGTCTCCCAGATTCCTGGGGCTCTGAGTCAGCTGTGTATCCTGCCATGTCCAGGGGTTTGTGCTTATGTGTGCAAAGGCTTTGCTCAGCGCTCGTGTGTGTGTGTGTGTGTGATGGAGCTGCTGCATGTCCCTGCAGGGCTACAGACTGGCTGCTCCTTGTTGCTGGCAGGAGAAGGAATTTGGAGGCAGGTCCCTCTAGAGCCAGGCTCTGCCGCGTAGGCACTGCTGTCTGCGGACTTCCCCAGAATATATTAAGCGTAATTTCCTCCTGCTTTGCAGGAAGCTTGTTAATATTTCACTGGGGCATGGGGGCAGCCTGCAAAGCCCGCGCTTCAAAGGAGGGCAGCTTTCAGCAGCTCTGGGGTTAGCTTTTGGTGTTTCCAGCTCCTGCTATAACTCGTTCTGTGGTTTCGAAAATAGGTAAAAAAAAATAGCAACCACCCAGCAGTGGAAAAAGCCCAGGCAAAGCCCACCTTTGCATGTTCCTGCCTTGCTGAGCTGGGTTGTGGCTCTACTGTCTGCTCCACTCTACTCTTCCTGCACTGACATTTGGGGAAAAAACTGTAAATCGCTATAGTTAAGGGAAAAGGACTGTCTGGATGCTTTGTGAGCCTACTTGGGTTTGAAATGGCTGGAAGGGGCGCAGTGCAGCCTGGCTGTGCCTTACTGCTGACAGCATGGCACTTAGGCAGGGCTTGCAGGTGGGCTGAGAAGGGTTTCCCTTCCCAGAGAGGAGCTTTTTGGGAATGACTTTTGGGGAATTACTTTTGCCTGGTCCTGGACTCCACAAATCGGAGCAGGATTGGCCCTCCAGGAGCAATAACAGAAGAATTACTGCATGGGCGTCTTTATGTGTTTTTTAAACTGTGCCTCCTAATTATAAATAATGGCTGCGATATGAGATATGATTATGATGGATGGTGATTCTGTATTCCGTGTGCATTAGCAGCTTTAACCTTGCCGGGGTAATTATGTCTCATTTCAAATTCTGATACTATTTATTTGAGGTAGGGGACTGGGAATTTAATTTTTACTGCTTTGTCTTTTAGTATTATTATTATTTGAAAAAGATACCTTTGCAAAATTGTTTTTTAATCATTCCCTCCAGTTGGCAGCACCAGTTCATTAATATTTTCAGTGCCCATGTGGGGCTGTTTTGCAAATGTTTGTAAAGGTAGATGTTTTGGGGGAATGTGAAGCTGAGGGCTGATGTATAGGAGAGGAGCTTTTCCTTCAAGATGTTGGTGTGCACCCTGCTGGCTTCAGTCTTTGCAAGGCAGTTACCTTTGGCCTTTGGCACTGGATGCTGCTGCTGCTGCTGCCCCATGTGCCTCTGCCATCCTGGACTCCCTCCTTGCACGAGGTGTCTGGAGGTTCAGGAAGGGCTGAACCATTGTCTTGCCCACCCCTCTCACTGTCTTTGATGGCACATTTAATTAAAAACCACATCAACCCGAAGATTGTGCACGTGGTCCTTAATCAGTTTGAAGTCTCTGTGAGAATAAAGTAATTATACTACTCGTTTGGTTACAGTAATTAAAACTTTAATTAACGTCATTTCCCACCCCTTGGCCTCCCTTTACAGATACTCAGGCATGTGATGGGTGCCTGCCAGGGTTGCATTTCAGGATAAAGCTCCTTATCCAGGGACTGTGTGCCTGTCCCATCTCTGCTCCCAGCACTGGGCCAGTGACCCTTGCCCGGCATTCTCCAGGCTGCTCAGTGCCATGTGGGAGCAGCTCCTTGGCTACGGTGCTGGCAAGTCCTGGTGGGTAGCAGCTCCACTTGAGATCCCCTGGAAGCAGTGGGAATGGTGGGAAGGGTGGGAGGTGTTCCTTAAAGATCTTCTGAGAACTTGATTTTGAATGTGGCCTGTGGTTTGGTCTTAGCAAGAGCTGGGCTTTCAGAGAGCAGCCCTGCATTCCCAGGAGTAATTCATTAAGGAGTTAGCTGGGATTTTAACTTTCCATTGCATGGACCTGCAAGAGCTGAGATCATAAGGATTTATTGCTGAGTGCCATCACACCTGGAAAGCTCAGGGTAAGGTCCAGCATCCCTGTGCCCTAGTTTATACCCCTGGGTGAGCCCTGCCATCAGTGATGGGCTCAGTGTTGGCCAGTGTGTCCCTGTGCTCCCTGACAACCTTCAGCAGGGATTGCTGCTTGCAGAAGGGATTGCTGCCTGCAGAAGCGGGGCAGGGAGTTCTGCATCGGTGCCAAAGGAAATCCATGCTGTGTAAAACCTGAGCTCTTAAATATCTTGAGCAGCATCCTTAGGGAAAGCAATCTCTGTATTTAAATCTTCTCAATCTCTCCTTCGAAATTGCTCCAGTGTGCAGACTGAAAAGCCTAATTTCCATCCTGGTTTTGAACAGAGAACCCACTGCAGAGAAGTGATTTTCTTCACTCTGAGTTCTGCATGGGAGGGAGTCACGGCCCCATAGCTTTCTGCTGGCTTTGTGAAGACATGGAGGAGGCTGTAGTGTAACCAGGGATGTGGCTTTCCAGGTTGGAAATGGTGTAGGAGGGTCAGGTTTAGGGTGTGGGAATGAACCCTTTAAAATATGAATGAAAGGTAAGAACAGGGAATTTAGCAAGCGCATCAAGAGCTCAAGGCGGAGTGAGTGAGAGGGCCTAAGTCAATTGAAAGCAAAATATTTGCAGGCACTCTGGTGTGCTCAGTGCGAAGCCAAGCTCAGCTGGCTGTTATCATAGGTGTCACTGGCCATGGAATGTTGGAGGATTTCTTCTCTAATCTTGAAAGTGCTTGTGTTTCGAGCAAGGACTGTTTCATGAGGAAAGGTGGAACCTGGAGTTTTGATCATGGCACGTCTATAGTGGAGCTGTTGATCTAAAGAAGTAAAAAAAAAAAAGGAAAGGAAAGAAAGGTGTGACTAACTTTCTACCTTCTCCTGATGTCATGGGTTACATTCCTATGAAGTACATTGTGTGATGTATGATCTTGTCATTGAATCTGTAAGAAATTCTGGCTGCCCGGTCCCGCTGACTGTTGGGTGTTATTATTTAATGTCACTGTGCCCTGCATATTTAGACCCTGCTCATTTATTGCTTATCACCTTCTCCTGGGCAGTCTGGTGTGATTTGACCATGGAGACAAAACGCTAGAAGAGCCCAGATCTGCAGTAACAAGAGACCTGATAGGTAGAAAGGGATTAAAGCTGGTGTCAAACAGGTGAAGCCGAATCCCCTTTGTGCAGTCAGTGTTGTCCTTCTCCCTGAGTGGAGGTGAACAGGCAGTGAATTTCATTCCTGTTATACCCCTCTTGCTGCAATATGTTGCTGCAGCAAATGGCTTTTGGTTCTCATGCTGTGGAAATAGTAGCTGGTGCACTTATGTGGCTGGAGCTGAACGAGTGGGGAGCTGCTGAGGTGGGGATGCAGAAGGCATTGGATTCTGATGGATGGGTAAATTCAGGCACAAGCCATGATGCCCTGCACAGGCAACCGCCCTGAAACAGGGGCTTGACTGGTGCTGAATCTGAGTGTGGGGCTGCTGGGGGGGACACTGGGGTGGGAGGGGACCTGATCAGGGAGAGTACCCTGAAACAGTTTCCCCCTTGGGGTATGTCCCTCCACAGCCCTCCTCTGTGTTGGCTTTTCCTGCCACTGGCTCCTCTGTTTGCAAGACCGACAGCCCCTGCCTAGTCCTCAGGCAGCTCCTCTCTCACTGCTGTGTTGTTTAGGGACCAGGAAGGAAACAGCTATTTTCCTGGAGCCAAGAGGGGAGGAAGGATCCAGCTGATCTCCAGCTGTGCTGCAGCCCTGGGAGCTCACACTTCCTCCCTGCTGTGTCCCTGGTGACGCCCTGATACCTCCTCCCTGCCTTTTTCCCCTGTAACGGGAGGGTCCCTATCGCTGCTGGCAGGCAGCAAGGCTTTGAGCCCCTGGCCATGGCTCCATGTCTTCAGTAGCCAGAAGTGTGAGGGTGGTGGGACAAGCCTTTGGCATTCATGTCGGGGTTATTTTGGTCTGGTTGCATGGGCAAGAATCTTAGTGAGGCTCAGGAAAGAGGATTTATGCTGCCCTGTAGAGCTGAGCGACATCATTAAGAGGTAAATAAGTGATGCTTGGGATTTGCAGAAGAAATATCAACTTCCAAGCTGTGGAGAGGGTAGGGATGGCAGCTCTGGGTCTGCACTGCTTGCTGGGTGAGGTGATGGGCTATGTGTCAGGGGAACCAGTAGCCAAGGGTTCAGGCTGGTCCCTGTGGGACAGAAGGATGTGATCTCCTTGGTGGAATCAGTGCCTTGGCAGTGGAGAATATGGCTTTTGTCTGGAAAACTCAGTATTGAGTCCTTCAGGTGAGAGCTGCCTTCCCAGGGCCTTCTCTGGTTTAGATATTAACTCGCCCCAGGCTGGTCACGTGCAGTCTGAGTCCTGTGGGAACCAGGAGAGTGACACATTACCCTGGCTTCATTCATGCCATTCATGCCTGGGGCCTGCTGGGACACTTGGGATGCCTACAGTAATTAATGAACGAGGGAAAAAATAATCTGGTATTTCTGTGATGTGCTTTGCCCTTCATTGCTATCACCCAGGGCGTTATTTTTACATAAAGAGGAACGGTGGGATGCAGTGAGAAGATCCCCATTGCATTTTGCTCTGCTTTTTCTGCCCTTACGTTCTGTTTTGCAAGGCTAAAATTCCTTGCCTGTCCATTACAGGGCTCTCCTACCTCCACAGCTCTGTCCTTTCTTCTCAAGGCTTGAGAAAAACAGCAGGACCCTCTTGCCTGCATGTGTTCCTCTCCCCCAAGTGGGACATTTCTGTGGTGGGATGGGGTGCTGGGATTTCACTGGACATTTGTGCTGGAATGGGCACAGTCAGGTGCAGGCTCTGTGCTGCTGAAGGAGTAGTTTTGAGGGGCTCTGTCGCTCCCACCCCAAGGAACAGATGTCCTGGCAGTTCCTGTGCTGCTCCCAGGGACACCCTGGAACTCCAGTCGGTTCTCTTTAGCCTTGGAGGTAAAGTCCTTCCGTTGCATGCAGAGTGTGCAGCGTCAGTGGCTCTGTGCACGCTCTGTGCAGAGGTTAAGTTGCATCACTGTTGCTTGGCTGACAGTCAGCAAAGACCAAGGACTGCCACCCTGCCGAGCCATGGCATCACATGGAGGGGTCCCTGGGGTCCCCTGTCCTCTGCCTGCCCTCCTCTGTGCCACTCAGCAGCTGCCAGCACCTCCCGCCCGCTCCCCGCAGCCCCCGGGCAGCGGCTGCCCATTGATTTGCTTGTCGGGTCCCCCTCTGACCGCCTCAGCCCTGAGCGATGCTGATTGGGAAATAATTGCAATAATAATAGAGATATTTTGCTCCTGAGTGACTAGACGATATGAACTGGGCTCTGAGCCAAGAGGGTTTTGAAGGGCAAAGCTGAGAAATCAATGACTCGAGACTGCTGGAGCAGCCGTGGGGCTGGGGGCTGGGGGGATGGGACCTGGGGAGTTACTGGGGAGAGAAGTGGGGCAAATGCCTTAACCCATCCCACCTCATGTGACTCCCAGGGAGTAGGGTGACTTTAATTCCTCCCACCACTTTGTTATATCCATCAGTTCCTTCTGCACCTGTGTTTGACTCCGTCAAAGGTGCTCCTCCTATGCAGTACCCTGGCACTCGCTCCCTCTTTCCAGCAGTTCAGTTTTGGTACAAAAGAATGGAAAGGATTTTTCTGACAGCATCTTAATTGCTGGAACAGGGTATTGGGCTGTACTTCCTGTCCTGCTGATGGAGCAATGGTAGCAGACCTGGTGAGGAGAGATTTTGGGAAGGTTTGTAGACGGTGGGTGAGGAGCTGGTCAGTCCTGTGCTGTGCCATGCCGTGCTGTGTGGGCTGGTACTGGTTTGGCTGGCTCTGCTGAGCCCACTTGGCTTAGGGGAGCATCACTCGTGTGGGTGGCTGAACAAGAGGAAAAGATGGAAATGAGTTTAAATGAAAGAAAAAGGTGGTTGAGAAGTTTTGGTGAAGGTGGTGCTGTTTTTGGGGGCCTGCTGAGCAGGGTTACCCCACTGCCTCCCTCTCTCTTCTTCTTTTCCTAAGGCAAACCCCACCACCTTCACCCAATTCCCACCCCACCTGCCTGGAAAGATGCAGTGAGTGCATCTGTCCTCAGCCCACGTGGCCAAGCTCAGGATACTGCCTGGGGATGGCACACCAGCTGTAATGTGTGCTTTGAGACCAACTGTCAACCAGTGTCACGTCTGCCAGGGTTGGCTGGTATTTGTTGCTGTTAAGAGCATTGATTTAAATTAAGTATCTCCTTGTTTTTTGCTTTATTATACCAAAATGATTAAAGTCCCAATATTCTCTGACTCAGGGCGATGTCGGGCCCAGGACAAAAGCCTTGCTTGTATTTGTCTTTACCAAGTGAACGGGTTTCACTGAATGCAATCAGGGCAGCTCACCTTGCTCATTGGCAGGTTAGTGATGAGGCAGGAGCGTCCCAACCCTGTGTGAGGGGCCAGTGAAACCTTCTCCTGCTGGGAGAGGAGGCCAGGAGGCCAGGACCTGGCTCTGCTGGGTTTGAGCAGCCAGCAGCTGTCTGCCTATCTGGTAGGAGGCATGTGTCTGATCCTGGTACATTCCTGCACAGGCAGCTGGTGGGGTGGCAGAGAGAGTGGCCAGCCAGCCAGCTGGGGGGAACAGGGGTGCTGGCTGCCAGCCTGCCCTGCATAGCTGGGATATTTCTGTGGGGCCGGTCCTGTTGCCAGTTCCAGGAGAGAGTCCTTGCGAGATGCATCCCCAAAACCCTGCCCATGGCCCTGCTACCAGCTGCCTGTACCCTTCCTCTGGGTGCCTGGCTCCTGCCCTGTGGCACAGAGCAGCTGTAGGATGAGCCCTGGTAAAGCGTGGTGCAGGCAATCCCAGTGATGATTTCCTTGTTATCTGAGCAAAACTGGAGGTGAATCCTTATCCCCCTGGACACTGAAGTTTGGTAACGATACAGTGGGAAGGAGCAGGAGCCACTGCCTTCTCCTGCCTACTCTTGACCCCTGGCATACCAGTACCCTCCTCTCCAACAGTACCCAGCTCCCTGTCCCCACCAGCTGTGCCCACAGGACAGATGATGCTATGGCCCCACAGCTGCTCCTGGCCCTGCCTGTTGCTGCACCTTCCTCGGTGTGGGGGAAAAGAGGAGTGTGTGTCCCCCCAGAGCAGCTGACCCAGGAATTTCATTTAAACCCTTTGCCTTCTTTGGAAACTGGAGAGAGACGTGTGGGTGGCAGCTGCTGGTCCTGGGGGGATGGCTAGCAGGGGAAGGCACGTGGAGGGACAACTGGTGTCCCTATCCCTACACTGCTTGGGGTGATCCCAGGCTGTGTGCCAGGAGGGGCTGTGCAGGCTGACACTTTAGGGGTGTCACTTTCCCCACCAGCCCCACTGGCTGGACACAGGTGATACCTTTTCCAGCTGTAGGCTTGTCAGTGTGGTACTGTGTGACACTTTGTGGCAGCTGTCACCTCTGCCCTGGGCCCTCTGTTGCCTCTTTGAGATGACCCCATGGTTTGGGGGGTGAGCTCTGCCAGGACCTGCTCTTTTTCTGGTTACATTTGCCCTATGCCTTTTGGGTGGATGGTGCCAAAATCAAAGCAGAATGTTGGGGGCATTAGCATGGCCCCACTCTTATGGAGAGGGGATGCACACTCACTGATTTGGGTGTGGGAGCCTGGGACTTCAGTGGTGCCTCAGCCGTGAGCAGCAGTGGCATGGGGAGGGGAAGGTTTCAGTTCTGGGGCTGGACTCTGCCCTCCACCCATGTCAAAGCTTTTTCCTCCTCCCAGCTCAGGGATGTGCTGTGGAGCTGGACAAAGGTGGGACAGGGACCTCGTTCCAGCATCGTCTCCTCGCAGCCTTGTCTTGTCCCTGCCTGCTCAATCCCTGTCCCCAGTGGACATCCCTGGGGCTGGGGAACTCTCTGCTTTCCCCAGTGCGTGTTGAGAGGGAAGAGGGGAGGCTTTGAAATGCACTCCCGTAAATAAGCCTTTCTTTCACGCTGCCCGTCGGCACCGTGCGAGCCCCGTGGAACTGGAAAGGGTCCCCGTGAAAAGGCTGCCGAGTGTGTTTCAGGCAGATAAGTCCCTGCCTTTGAAGTGTGGCAGGCGGGCAAAAGCGCCCTCCTCTTGTAGCTGCTGCCAGCCGCTGAGAATTAATCACAGCCCTGCACAGATAAGAGTACAAAGCCTGGCTGAGCACTTCTCCTGCCCAGAGGAGGGGTCTGCGGGGGACTGCCTGGGACTCAGGATGGGGGCTTGAGAGCCTGGAGGTGAGGAGATGTTACACGGGGTGGGAGAGCCTGTGACTGCAAGGCAGTGAAGAGCCCCCTCTTCCTGGTGGTGGGCTTAGGAGGTGTCCCCTGTGGTGAGATGGGGTCTCTTGAGGACCTTCTCTATGTGCCTCCAAGCACGTGGTTTTGGTCCTGCAGGGAGCCAGTGGCCCACCCCAGCAACTCCCAGACCCCAACCAGACGTCTACTGGCACATGTGAAATCCAAAAGCAGCCTTGGCATGTCTGCAGCTGCCTTCCCTCTCCGACTGTGTGCTTTCTCCCTCTCCACCTGGTGTCCCTGGCCGAGGGTGAGCTGTAAAGCCCTGTCATCCACTGCCGTCCTCCTCTGGACCTGCTGCCAGTGCTGGGTGGCTGCCAGGTCATGGCTGCTGCCTGTCTTTCCAAAAATGGGCCCTGGGGAGATGTTCCTCTCTGCCTTGTGCCTGTTGCTGGTGACCATAAGGATGTTGGGAGGTTTGCCCCATGGCAGTTTCGGCAGTGGTTATGGCAGTAGGGAGGTGCCTCCTTACCTGGACAAGCCTCAAGGGTGTCTTTCCCAGGGGAGAAGCATCCTGCAGTGGAAGGAGCTATTTTTTTAGCGAGGCGAGTGCTCTCTTCCTCCTAAACCTTGTATGGGATGGCAACTCCTTTCTCCAGCCCAGACAAGACCATGCCCAGGAACCTTCTCCGTATCTCCTGGTAGAGGACTTTGCATCTGCCCAGCTGGGGCGTGCTGTGCACGGTCACTCGTTACATCAGTCCCTGGGAGTTGGGGTGTTGCAGCCCATCCTTTCCCTCATCATTCCTTTGCCAGGGTTCTCAGCTTATGGGGGTCCAGGTCCTAAACCTTCCCTCTTCAGTTGTGCTGGGTGCTCACCCTGTGGGGTGGGCTCCCTACTTGGGCAAGGAAGGTGTGCACATGGGTTTCTGGCAGAGCAGCCCCTGGGCTTGCTTTGAGATGAATCACCCGAGCAGGGTGTTTATAATTTCATGCCTCTGGTGTTCTCAATGTACTTGCCAAGGCAGCAGCCCCACAAGTCGACCCTCACTCCTGCTCCTCTGCCTTGGTTCAGCCCTGGGATTCAGCTGCCCCCTGGGGCTCCTGCAGCTCCTGGCAGGAGGCAGTGCTGCCGAGCTGGTGCCTGAAGCCAGCCCGAGGCAGGCAGGAGCGAGGGCAGGAATCCTGAGCGAGAAATTAGTGTGAGTAATTATTAGTATTGGGTAATTATATCAGCGTCAGGATGAGGAGAAAGGTTAATATGTTTATTTATTTATTTATTTATGGTAAATGTCTTTTCCCCCGAGTGGGAAGGCAGGCAGGGTGGGCAGGAAGGAGTGTATTTCCGAGGGGGGCTGCTCTGATTAAATTGCATCCTCTCCCCCTTCCCCTGCCCCCAGCTACCCTGTGGCTGCAGGGAAGGGGAGGAAAGTGGTCCCTCACGGTGTCTGTAGGAGATGGGAGGCACCTTGTGCATCCCTTGTGCTGCTCTGCCATGTTATAATCCAAGTAGCCCATCCTCTTCCTGCCAGTCAGGATGGGTAAATTCATGTTGGGCTAATCCCGCTGAAAAGGCCCTGACACTTGGGTTCCCACCTCTTGTCTGCATGGCATGGGTACTGTGGGCAGTTAGGTCCTGCTTGGCATGGGATAATGCTGGGGTCTATCTGCTGTAGGTGGAGTGGCATTCCTCAGGAGCCAGGATTGGGACCAGCACCATTTAACATCTTTGTTGGTGACATGGACAGTGGGATTGAGTGCACCCTCAGCAAGTTTGTTGATGACCTCGAGCTGTGTGTCATGGTTGATATGCTGGAGGGAAGGAATGTCATCCACAGGGACCTTGACAGGCCTGAGAGGGGGCCTGTGTGAACCTCATGAAATTCAACAAGGCCCAAGTGCAAGGTCCTGCACCTGGGTCAGAGCAATCCCAAGCACAAACATAGGCTGGGCATAGAATGGATCTAGAGCAGCCCTGCAGAGAAGGGCTTGGGGGTGTTGGTTGACAAGATGTCAGTGAGCACTCGCAGCCCAGAAAGCCAACCATGTCCTGGGCTGCATCAAAAGCAGAGTGGCCAGCAGATCCAGGCAGGGGATTCTGCCCCTCTGCTTTTGTAAGAGACCCAACCTGCAGTGCTGTGTCCAGCTCTTGGGCCCCCAACATAAGAAGTGATGGAGTGAGTGTTGGAGTGAGTCTGGAGGAGGCTGTGAAGATGCTCAGAGGGCTGGAGCACCTCTGCTATAGAGACAGGCTGAGAGAGTTGGGGTTTTTCACCCAGGAGAAGAGAAAGCTCTGGGGAGATCTTAGAGTACCTTCGCATCCCTAGAGGGGCTCCAAGAGAGCCAGAGAGGGACTTTTGACAAGGGCATGGAGTGATAGAACAAGGGGTGATGGCTTTAAACTGAAAGAGGGCAAATTTAGATTAGGTATTAGGAAGAAATCCTTCACTGTGGAAGCGGTGAGTCACTGGCACAGGTTGCTCAAGGGAGCTGTGGGGATGCCCCATCCCTGGGAATATTCAAGGCCAGGTTGGATGGGGCTTGGAGCAATCTGGTATAGTGGAATCAGGTAATTGGAACAGGGGGGTTGGAACTAGATGATCTTTAAGCTTCCTTCCACCCAAACTATTCTATGATTTCATCATGCTATGGAGGAGCATCAGGATGTGTTTCCTGACCATGAGCTAACTCAGAATCTCCTTCTGTGCCCTGCACTTTGGCAAACCAGAAAACAACTTGATTACCAGGTCTTCCAAATTTCATTTTCCTGAATCCCAAACTCACCTACAGAGTGTCCTTAGCAGGGGGAGAGGTGCTAGAGAGAAGGGTTCTTGTGTGTGCACGCCCCCCCCCCCAGAGCATCCTGACATGTGTCAGGCTGGGCTTCAGCCCCATTTGACTACTGAGAGTATTTTTAGGTTCTTCCTGGAGCCTCAAATTAACTGGAAGTGCTTCATGTCTGTTGTTTTTTTAATACATCTCTTTCTCTTTCCCAGCACTGCGCAGTGCAATAATGTAATGGGGAAATTACCCCGCTAGTTAAAAATTACTGCCAGTGCGACATCCAGCCATAGATCTATTTTAGAACCAGGGTAAAACTCCATCGATTATTCTGTGCCGCAACTGCGGCCCATAAAAGGATTGGAAAGGTGTGTTTGTCACATTGCCATAGCGAGGTGGGGAGATGCTGCCTTGCTGGGGAGGGGGGGATATTCCCTGTTACCCTCCCCTGGAGAACTGGCTTGGACAGGACTTTGTAGGGGACAAGCTGAGAGGGGAACAACCTATGAGGAGATGTGGGGAGGCAGGGTTGGGCTCTGGGGGTGATGCTGGGTACTACTGAGCAAGGGACACCACAGGGCAGGTGTGCCACATGACCCTGTACTACAGGTGTCAGGGGCTTGACCTCCTCTGATGTTTGGAGTAGGAACAAACATGGATCTGGGCAATGAGATACCCTTGCACAAAGGGCAGACAGGCTTTAGGGGTCTCTGGATTCCCCAGCATACAATGGTACCAAGTGTGGGGGTGATGGGGAGCAGAGTCTGTGCAGGGGTGGTAGCAAAGGATGCTGTGAAGTCAGGTGAGTACTAGGACCATTCTGGGTTGTGACAAAGGCTCTTCAGTCCTGTGCAGGGTTGTACAGGGGCTTTTTGGCTGTGCTGTGGGCTCCCAAGAATTAACCTGGCCCTGCAAGCCCGGTCACCACATCCCCGGGGAGAGGGCGGCCCCTTTGCTCACTGCTATGCAGGACTCATCTCTCTCTGGTTGCTCAGGGGTCTCTTTCTTAATTAAATACATTTGTTTTGTAAAACTGCCTAAAAATAATCCGGGGCTGGTGCATGCAGGAGGCTGGCAGTGAATCAAAGGCGCCGCTCTAATTAAACGGGCCGGTTTGTTTGTGAGCCGCATACATTTCCATGCTAATCAGCTGCACACCGGGATCCTGCTTTCCCGACCCGTATCCTCCTGATTGGGAACTGTGCAAATGCTGGCAGCAATTTATTGCAGAAGAGGGACGAGGTGGCTGGGATGCTGGAGTGGCTGCTGCGGGGGTGCAAGGCTGTACTGGGCCGTGGGAGTGGGTGCATGTACATGACCAGGGCAGGGCTGTGGGATACACTTGGGGGGGTTCTTCAAAGCAATGGATATGCCCCTCTGCTGTGGGAGGATCGAGTCCTGCAGATGGAGGTGCTGGACCAGGTCCCTGTATGTGCCAGCAGCAGCACGTAGCTGATCTTGGGCAGAGTTTGTACTGTCTCTCTGGGCACGATGCTTCACTGCCTGTTACTGGGCTTTTTGCAGAATGTGCTGCTGGCATGATTCCCATCCCATCCCATCCCATAGGAGCAGACCAGACCCCCTGAGCCGTTTCTCTGGCACTGCCTCCCTTGAGGCTGCCCTGTACCAGAGGACAGCCCTAATCTGGGGCTATCTCAATCGATGGCATGAGCAGGAAGTATCTGTGGCTTGCAGGGGTGGCAATCAGGTTATGTCAAGTAGCAGAACTGAGTGCAGAGCACACACCCCTGTGTGGTGTGTGCCTCCAGCCCCGTGGTGCCTCCTGATGTGGTTATCGCTGGTACAGCCAGGAACTGGTGTACTTAGGAAGAGCTTTAACGTAATTGTGAGCCATAAGGGGATTAAATCCTTCGCTGTGTTCCTGCTCAGGGAACAAAGGCTCTTTCTGAACCTCTATTGACCCCAAACTTCCTTGAGACCCTCTTGACTTCCCCAGTCACGAGCCCAAGTGTTTTCCCTGATGGATGGGGAGATGCAAGCCCTGCCTGTGTGCGCTGCAGCATCCTGCCTGTGATGTGCAAGCTGCTTTTGGCACTGCTGTGGCAAAATGAGGTTTGATGCTTTGCTGCAAGCTGGGGGCTCATCTGCTCCATGCTACAAGTTGGAGGGGCTTTGGGGCTGAGCAGCAGTGGGGGAGCAGGGCAGCATGTAGAAGGGTGCAACGTGAGAACCAGGGACTGTGGCCTCGCTCCCTGGAGGGAGATGAATGCCATCAGCATGAATGTGATGCAAATGTACCAGACAAATGCAGTAAAGGAAAGAAGACATTGCAGTTTGCTCTTCAGGAAAGGGTCGGGACATTTGCAGAACGGCAGGGGCGTGGCATGGCCACGCTGGTGTGGGACAGCAGGCAGCATCCCTAGTGGGGCACGTTCCATATCCCACATCCTGGGTGGGGGCTGAGGTGCCTGTGGGATCATGCTCACCCCTCCTTGCTCTTCCCACAGATCCTGGTGGACTTGCCAGCTGAGAGGAAGCACCAAGCTCTGCAGTACGAGAATGTTGTGGCCCATGAGGGCAGCTCCATCCTGCGAGACCTGGTGCTGAGCCCTGACCGCCAGCACATCTACGCCATGACTGAGAAACAGGTAAGAGCCCCCTCTGCTCTCCTGACTTAGCAGCTCACACTGCAGCTCCAGCCTGCAGTCCTGTGTGCTGGGAAGCCTTTTGGGCAGCTCCCTGATGGGGTCTATCCTTTACTTCCTGGCACTGGGGATGCCTAGAGACCCTGGGACAGCTCCTTCCTGCTCCTGTCTGCAGGGACTGGGGATCCCAGGGACAGCTCCTCCCTGCTCCTCTCTGCAGAAACACTGTCCCAAGGCATTAATTGTTAGCAGCAGCTGCTTGAAATTCCCACGGTCCCTGGGGACAAGGGTTTCCTGACCCTTCCCTTTCTGCAAGGCCATAAACCTCCTTCCTGTTCTGGCCATCCCCTCCTGAGCAAGAGTTTTATAGGCTAGCAGGAGATCCTTGCTCTGAACGACCTTTTCTCCTCTGGAGCAGTTGCTTTTGCATGACAGGGCAGAGGGGACATGGGCTGGTGCAAACCCAGACCCCTGGTATGCACCCCTTGGTCCCTGCCTCTGCTTGTGCTGAGCCTACTGGAGGTACAGACCTAATCTGGATCTGGTGCTGCCATCCTGGCAGCACGATCTGGGCTCATGATAGGAAGTTTTGGTTGTCTTTGTGGGCATTTGCTTGATTCACGACCTGTGGGAGAGCTGCTGGTGTGAGTTCATCTGTTGGTGGGATGCATTGGAGGGGATGATGCAGGTTCATGCCACTATGGTGGCACCATGTGGTGCCAGTGGGGACACATGCCATGCCTGGTGGGGTGACACAAGGTGGCTGTGCTGGGACATGATGTGCCTGTGCCTCGCAGCACCTCAGCTCCTCTGCCTAACCAGAGGTGTGTGCAGAGTGGGACTGCCAGGAGAGCTCAGAGTGTAACAGCTTCCTGGCTGCTAGCCTGGGGGCTTGGGAGGGGGAAGGATGCTGGAGCAGGGACATGGGTTTGTCTAGACAGCCCTGTGGGGACAGCAGAACCCTTTCCTCATTCGTTCCAGTGCCTATGTCTGGTTTCTGCTCTCCTGCTGGAAGCATGTGGCTTTCCAGATGGGGCAGAAACTGCATTTTGGCTCCTCCATGCCACTGTCCTGGGCTGTGTTTCCATCGCTGGTTGTGTGTCTGTCCCAGGGCTGACTCAGCTAAGCCACCCCTCTGCGGGAGAGATGGTGGAGAAGTGGATGCCGAGGGGGCAGTTATTCTGACCTAGACTGGGGGTCTTGACCTGGACTGGGAATCTCCCCCAGGGGCCACCACAATTGCTGGGAGCTGGCACTTGTCTGTGTAGGGTCTGCCTGAAAGGGACCCGCTGCCAATGCCCTTGTCACCATGAAGGAATGCCAGGGACAAACAAAAGGGAACACTACAGATATCCTCATCTGTATGCACCCCAGGGGGACTGACTGGTCGGCTATCTCAGTCCTGTAGACATCACGCTGAGCCTGTGTCCTGCTGGGCTGTGAGGAGGGAGAACACCCCAGGTTTAGCCTTCAGGAGAGAAGTTTGCAGATTTTAATTAACGAGTGAGTCCTGCCCCGTGGGAGCAGTGGGGAAACTGAGGCACAAGTGTGGTGAGCACGGGCAGCTGCTCGGTGCTGCCGGCTCCTCGCAGCAGGTGAACAGGCAGCTCCCTGCACCCCCTCCCTGTCACCCCTCTTCTCCTCCCCTCTCCTTAATAAAGCCCACTCTCTTCCCTACTACGCTTGGTGTTATCAGAGTGCTGGTGGAAAGTAATTAAATGAACAGTTGTAACAGAGCTCGAAGGGCTTGGAGAATGAGGGGATTTTAATCAAATCTGGAGGAGCAATTAATAAAGAACTGGTAACCCTTTCGGAGCAGGGCTGCAGCAGCCGTGGGGTGCCCGGCTGGCACTGGGAGCCGGTGTGGGGCTGAGCCTGCACAGCCCACTCCCAAACCCTGCAAAGATGCAACGATGAAAGGAACTTAGTTGGGGTAAAAGCATCTCTGGGGTGGATGTGTTGCCTACAAATGTGCTGCCTGGGCCTGGGAGAGGAGGGGGCGATTGTGAGGGGCTCAACCTGCTCGCTGCTCCTGCCTCCTGCTAATGGGCCAGGGTGAGTCTGTGCTGGGTCTGTCTATGGTATCAAGGTGTGGGCACAGCAGAGAAACACTCAGCCTGTCCCCCTTCACTCTGTGCCTGTCCTCTGCAGGTGACGCGTGTGCCAGTGGAGAGCTGTGAGCAGTATGAGAGCTGCGAGCTGTGCCTGGGCTCCCGGGACCCCCACTGTGGCTGGTGCGTCCTCCACAACATGTAAGTACCACAGGATTGTCCCTGGGGCCATGCCAGCAACCTACAGTTGGTAAAATGTGTCCGTCCCCACTGATGGTCTCTTTGGGGACATCCCCCCCAAGCTTTGTCCCCAAAATGTGGAGGGGTGGAGTGGTCCAAGGGACCTGTCATCCCCTCCCGCAGTGCCCAGGCTGTGCTTATGAGCATCCATGCATGGTGAAGCTGCTGACAGGGCCTACTAATCCTGCCTATGGGCTCCTGGGTTCGACATCCTTGTGCCAGTGAGAAAAACTGAATATAAAACACCCCCAGAAGTCCCATGGGAGAGCAGAGCTCCAATATGGGCCTCGGGCACCCAAGATCCCTACCTTGACATCATCTCTGTGTCGAACAGTCTGTGTGCTGTGGTGTCAGCCCAAAGCCATGCAGGACCCCCTGGGGGATTCTGCTCCTCACCGTTTTGCTTTCATGCCCCTGCAGATGCTCACGCAAGGACCGGTGCGAGCGGGCGGACGAGCCCCAGCGCTTCGCCTCCGACCTGCGGCAGTGCGTCCAGCTCACCGTGCAGCCCAAGAACATCTCGGTCACCATGTCAGAGGTCCCGGTAAGACACCTCTGCTCCCCTCAGATTCCCCCCCCCAGACACCTCCTGGCCCTCTGGAGGCATCGGGCTGGGGAGACGACAATTAAAAATAACTAATGACTATGTGACAAGGAAGGAGAAAGGGGAAGAGAGGTCTGAGACAAATAAAACATAGCGAAGTGCAGGGCATTGGTGAGGGCTGGCCATTGGTTCCGTATTGATGGAGATAATAAACCAGTTGATGATTATTCAGAAAAGACACAACTGAGCAATAAATATTTCTGCATAATACAAGCACAACCATCAGAAATGCCATTCGTGGCCAGCGATCTGTCTAGTTCAATAGCCTGTCTCTGACCCTCGCCTGAGGTAGATATTTTGGGATGAGGCTTTGATGCACAAGTTGCTGCTCTTTCTCTGTGCAGACAGAAAGGATGATGGACTTTGCTGAAGTGTTTTCCAGGCCATTAGCACCATGAAGAGAACAAGAAACAGCATATACTAGCAATAAACTGCCAGGTCTGGGTATCCGGCACTCAGGAATCCTAAAAAAGTTGGCCAAGGAGTTCTATGGCCTGTGGATATTTGTAATAATATGACTTTGTAATAAATAATTGAATATTGAGAAAAGCCCCAGAAACATAAAGGGTGCTTATTTTTTTTCTCAGATGCAGAAAGGGCGAAATGGTCAGAGACTGTTTAGTTGGACTTTAGATTTAGAAAAACTAAAGAAAAAGAGCAGGTTCAGGATACACCTGAAAAAGATTTAAGGATGGGAATATAATTTATGCCAGTCAACATGGTTTTATGTCTGACAAACCACATTTTACTCTTTGATGAATTTATGACTTGAATTAGAAGAGGGACTGCAGGGATGTCATGTCTTTAGGCTCCTACAAGGCATTTGACTCAGTACAACACAACGTTCTGATTAAAAATTAGCATTATACAATATTGATAAAGCACGTGTTAAGTGGATTAAGAACTGGCTCCGTGACAGATCTCAAAAACTCCTCATCAGAGGGGAATTGTCACTGGATGGAAACAGTTTGGAAATCACTTCTGCAGGGGTAAATGTTCTTTAGTAATGTGGAGAATAAATGCGATATAGCTGCAGATGGGACCTTCTGGAATGATGGCACTGGAGGGTGGAACGAGTGAGAGTTCCTTCAGAGCGGTTGGGTTTGAGTGTGGCTGGTTTAGCAGAGAAGCTGGGGTTTGATATTGCCAAGTCTAAAGTTAAACATGGCTGAAGATGTCCTGGAAAGTGGTGCTGGGGCTGAGCCCTTTCCAGATGTTCTGGAAAGTGGTGCCGGGGCTGAGCCCTTTCCAGATGTTCTGGAAAGTGGTGCCGGGGCTGAGCCCTTTCCAGATGTTCTGGAAAGCGGTGCTGGGGCTGTGCCATCACTGTGCGGCTCTCGGTGCTCCTTGGGTAGAGCCGGGAGCTGGGCAGTGTTTTCACCCCTGGGGTAATTATCTTCCTGCTGATGGCAGGATGCTGTATGGAGGTCTGGGGTGGTTGACATAGGGATGCTGTGCTTGGGCTGGAGTCCAGCTTTCAACGGGAGAGACTGAAAACCTCCCGTAAACATCATGTAAATGAGTTGAAGGCTGGAGAAAATGCCTTGCAGTGAGAGACTTCCAGAGCTCAATCTGCTTAGCTTATCAAAAAGAAGATTAAGAGGTGACTTGATTACAGAGTATAAGTGCCTTTACAAGGAGCAAATATCAGGGACTAAAGGGCTTTTTAATCTATCAAGGAAAAGCATAACAAGAACTAATGGCTGGAAGCTGTGAAAAATTCAAATTAGAAATAAGGCAAGCGTTTTGTAAAGTGAGAACTGCTGACCCTGGGGATGACTTTGTGAAGGAAGAGGTGGATTCCTCCCCTCCTCGACTCTCCCAGAGTGGGTGCCTTTCTGTGAAACACACTTCAGCCTTGACACTGCTCTTGGTTTCTGTAGAGAGGTGAGGTGTAATGGCTTGTGGTATGGCAAGGGCCGAGGATGGAGGCTGTGAGTCATTCCATCTCTTAACCCATTTAAATCCATGCTCCTTTCTTGAGCAGGGAGATACATGGATGGGGCTGTCTTGCAAAAGCCCAGAGCAGGTCTCCCCGCCACGTGTGGTGGCAGAGTAGGGATTGCACCCCATGTCTTTTCTGTTTGCTGGACTTACACAAAGAGGAGTTTTTTTGCAAATTTTCTGTGTTGATGCTCTTGCCACTCCTCCCCAGCTGGTCCTGCAGGCCTGGAACGTCCCAGACCTCTCGGCAGGAGTCAACTGTTCCTTTGAAGACTTCACTGAATCTGAGAGCCGCATTGAGGATGGGAAGATCTACTGCAGCTCTCCCTCTGCCAAGGACGTCATCCCCATCACCAGGGGCCGCGGTGAGCTTGTGCCCTGGGGTGGGAAAAAGCCTGAGACAAACCTTGTCCCATGTGCTGCCCCACAGGCAGATGTGGGAGAGCACAGTCCTCTGGTGACAGCAATCTCAGTCTTGAGATCTGGGCCCGAGCTGGGTTCTCAGGGTGTAGGAGGGTGTAGGTGCTGCCTGTGGCTGGTCGTTGGTCTCCTCCAAGCCATGGACACAGCTACTTGGGCACAGCCTACGGCAGGGGAGTTGGAACTAGGTGATTCTTAAGGTCCCTTCTAATCCAAACCATTTTATGATTCTACTTGTTGACCACTCCTGGGCACCCTGGCCCTATTTCCACCTGTGGACCATTCCTGGGCAGATGTGTTTGTAGGTGGCCATGGGCTCTGGGAAATTCTCCTGACCCCAGGACTGTTAAACCCCCCTTCAGTACCACCAGTACAACCCAAGGCACCAGTCTCCATGCCAGCAGGTTATGTTCAGCTGTAGGGGCTCAGAGCTGTACTTGGGCTCTCCTGGCCTGTTTGGTGTCTGAGTGGGGGTGGGTGAACACTCTCTTTTTATTGCCACATTTGGGTCATTTTGTTAGTTAACTGCATGAAGTGGGGATGCCCAGCTCTCTCCAGCACATCACAAGCCTTGAGCTGAAGGCTGGGCCATGGAGTGTATCCTTTCTGATGCCTTTTTCTGCCTGGGTCTCTCAAAGGGGACAAGCGAGTGGTGAAGCTCTACCTGAAATCCAAAGAGACGGGGAAGAAATTTGCCTCTGTGGATTTTGTTTTCTACAACTGCAGCGTTCATCAATCGTAAGTGGCCTGGACTTTGTGGGAGGGCTCTGGGAACAGATTGTTGGGATGGTGTGAGACTGGGAGAGAGTTCTCAGCTTTCCAGGTGCTAATGTTGCAATAGGAAAGGGCAGTTGAGTACAGTGGTGTTTACAGTGAGAAACCTCCTCCTTTTGCCTGTGTAAACTGGGATGGTGACCAGAGTACCCACAGCTGGTTTGGGTGTGTGGGAACGTGTAGCATCAGGGCAGAACCTCACATCGAAACAGGACTTTGGGTTTGGCAAAATTTTGGAAGAAAAAGGAAGTTTACTGCATTGCAGACTGTAGCAATCAATCCATGTGACTGAAAATGCCAAGGGTCTTGTTATTCCTGGAAACAGTTAATAGGAGGGACTTGGCAATGCAAAAAGAAAAACCTGTATTTTCCTGCCTCGGTACCTGCTTCCCAGGCTTGCTGGAGAGGGAGCTGGAAAGTTACAGCAACATGGGATGGAACATGCTGCATGTCCTGGGGCATTTACCCAAGAATTTCCTGACTGGAAGTAATTGTGAATTTTCTTTCTTGTCAGGCTGCTGTGAAATCTACTCCTGTAAGGGTTTTTAGACAGCTTGAGATATGTGTTTGATAAAATAGAGGAGGTGTGGATTATCGATGTACTGTCTAAGCAGGGTGTCTAAACTCTCAAACCTCAACTCCTGGTGAGGAATTGCCAGCACTGTGCTTGAGCTGAGCTGTGGGACTGGAGTTGATGCTGGGGTGTGTTTGGGCAAAGAATTTGGAGCTCAAGAATGCAAGTGATTTCATTACTCTGCCAGGAACCTCCCATGGATGGTGACACTCCAGCTGATCAGTAATTATAGATAAGCAAATGCCTTTTGGAAGTCTTTTTGCAAAGTGTTAAGTCTGGCTCAGGGACTCTGCTGGAATTTGCTCCTCCAAAGCCTGTTTGGAGTTCCACCTTGATCAGGGAAAAGCAGGTGAGATGCAGGCACCCTGGCTGGTCATCCGGAGTGAGCTCCGGGAGGGATGTGTCAGAGGAGGGCCCCTGCAAAGCTCCTGCATCACAGGGATTCTTGCCCTCCCGCTCTTTGCTCTTTGCTCCTGGGAGCCCTGTGCTGGCGAGGGAGGAGAGAGTTTGCAAACTTGACTTTCTGCCTCACCTTGACTCCGAGATGAGCTTTGTCTCCCTTCACGTCCTGTGGTTTCAATAACATTAGCTCAGCTTTGGCTCAGGCTGCATGTCATTATTTTGCAAATCAAAAACTAGATATGACTTTTATTTTTCTAAATGAAAGAAAGATGACTTTTAAGTACAAATGGCATCAGATTTGGTCCAATCAGCACTCTGGTGGGAAGAGGTGGAGAGGGAATTGGCATTTTATTTTATGTGCCTGACACAGAGGGGGAAAAAACCCCTATCCCACCCCCCCAAACAAACCTACAACAAAGAACCCTGACTGATTTATTACTGCATTGATGTTTAATTTTGGATGCATTATTTAAAAAGGCTAATTATGGATGCATTAATATTTATGGGCTCCAGTTGGAGCTGATAGAAAAGTCCATGTTCTAGGCTGGTGAACATTATTATTATTTTTTTTTATGTCAAGAGTTTTAGTTTGGAGGTAGTTTTAACTATGTGACCTGCAGTCGAATCATAGCCAAAGAGCATGACAATACCTCCTGGGATGATGCAATACTTTTAAATACCATTTGCAGACAGGCGTCTTTAATGGATCTCTCTGGAGTTAATAGCCTTTCAGATCCAGGTTTCATATTTTGTGGAGGAAAATCTATACGTCAGCCTGATAAATTCTGTATTAGGAACAATATGGTTTTCCATGAGGCTAATGTCTTTCCTGTGGAGATCTCTGATCACTGTGCATTACGTTTTCTTTTTGTATTTGGGCAGTTTTGCTTAGGTTGGAAGCCAGAGTTCTGCATGTCAAATCATTTCTCAGCTGAGGGTGAAATGTTTAGGCGAGATTTTTCAGATGGTTGTGGAGAGATGGGAGGATTATAAGGCAGCTCTTTGCTGATGTCAGCTGGGGTAGCTCCAGGGAAGCCAACGCAGCTCCACCGTGTGCGCTGGAGAGAGTCTGACCCTTCTTATTTTCAGCAGACATCTGGAAAGGCATCAGCAAAACGCGCTGCTGAAACCCTTTTGCAGGCTGTGGGGCTGGTCCTGCTGCTGTGTGAGCATCCTGGCTCTCGTTTCCCATCACCTTGCAAAACTGTTCTTCCCATGCATTTCCAAGGACTCCTTGAACCCACCTGGTCCAGGGAGGGGTTGCAGAAGGGAAAATGCTTCTGATCCCTTCTCCTGCGGTAAAGGAGGGTCCAGAGTGGGTTGTGCTGCCTGTATGTTTGGCTGTGATGATCTGGGCTGAGGGGGGTGCCTTCCAGTTAGAGCTCCATAGCTGTCCTGTCTGCTATAGCAGGGCTAAATAGTGTCACCTGTGTGGGACTGTGCCCTTCACAGACTGGCACCACTGATTCATGGGGTACTTTGTGCAGAGTCTCTGGGAGCCCTGGTCTGAGACTTGTACCCTCTCTGGGGCTCTATTCCTTTCCAGCAGAGTCACCTTGGAAGCTTCTGGGGATCCCAACTTTGTGTATCACACCCCAGCAGACTCAGGGTTCCCGTGGGGCTCAGGCAGGTGTTACCAGGCAGTGGCATCTTTTGGGCATCTTGCTCCTAAAGGTTTGTGCATCCCCTCCTAAAGCAGGGGGTGCTTCTGGCTGAGCTGTGGGAGATGAACTGAATGGGGGAGTAGAAACTAAGAGTTCAATGCAGAGAAATGGGGCCCTTGCAAAGGGGGACGTGGGTGGCTGAGGGTTGCTGCCAGCCCATGGCAGGAGAGCAGGACTGCCCATGCAGGCTCCCCTGCATCTCCTGGAGACAGGCTCTGGTTCCTGCAGTGGAGGGCATGATGAAAAATGCCATGGCAGGGACCAGGATGGATTCCCTGGGGGGTTTCTGATGGGACACAGATCAGGAGTAGGCATTTAAAGGCCACTCAGCACCTTTGATTGTCTTAATGAATCAGCCAGTCCAGCGCCTGCTCGGGCAGATGTTGAGGTTGCCTTTGTCAGTGTTAAACTCCCTCTTCAAAGCATTTGTGGGGAAATGAGTTCCCTTTCAAGATAAAGATGTAACACCAGGCTCCCTGCCTGCCTCTGGCAGTGCCCGCTCTTGCTGGTGGGCTGGGTGAGCGGGGAATCCTCACTGAAAGCCAGTGAGCAATTCCAGGGAATACTAAGATGTATTTCTTCTCACTATTTCCATGTTTCCTTGCTGGATTTCTTCTCTGGAAACTGTTTCATAAATCCTGTTGTGGTTTGGCTTTTCGGAGAGTGCGGCTGTGGGAAGGGAGCTGGCAAGTGGAGTTGGATGGGGAAGAAGATGAGAACCTTTGGTGCTTCCTTCAATTTTGTGGGCAGGTTTTGCAGTGCTGCTGTTTTTTCAAGCACCAGCATACCCAGTGCATCACCAGACTCGACTCCCTGCCAGCATGTCCAGCCATTGCAATGTGGAAGCAAAAATCCAGGTGGTGGCACCAGAAAAGGAGAAAAATCACAAGTCAGCAGGTCTGACTGAGGGGATCAGCTGAGAGGGGATCTGAGCATCCTGGAAACCTGTGTTGGTGTCTCCAATCTGGGAGGTTGTCATGGTGCTACCAGCCCTGTGGTTGTGCCTTGCTGCAGTGGGAGCTGTGACAGTCGGGTCCCATTGTCTGTGAGGTGATGAATTTCTGCAAGAATGGAGCAGGGGCAGACATGCCAAATGGCTTTAACTCCTCCAGGCCCAAGTGACACTACTGTGGCTCTATCCCACAGGTCAGGCTTTCCCTATAAGCCTCCATTAAGTAAATGGGATTTTAATGTGTGTCCCAAGGGCTGGGAGCAGCGGGGCTGTGCCAGTAAGGTGGGGCTGGGCTGCTCTGGTGGCCAAGGCACCCGCTGGCACCCGTGGGATGATGCCAGTCCTCGTACCACTGGGCTCCTCGCTGCAGCCTTTCCGTCTGCCCGCACTCGGCCTGGCTGCTTCTCTGCTGGCCCAGTGCTGCTCGTTTCCAGATGCTTACAGATGCTTTCCTTTCAAAGGCATGGACAGATGGCTGCAAGCAGTTGAGTGAGTGTATCTGGGTTTGCATGGCTGAGCTGCATGGTGGTAACAGATCCCTGTGTATTCGTGGGCCGGGGCAGGTGGAAAATCTGTAGGATGGCCCCAGAGACAGCTTGGGATAACCTGGTTTATGTCATGTTTCTTGTGAATGAGGAGGGCTGGTACAACCTGATGTTGTGTTTCAGTGAGGGGAGGCAGCTGAGGATGTTTCAAGGGAATTACCTTTAAACCCAGAGCATGATTCTGCATCCTTCAGCATGATGGTGGATGACCCGGACCATCCTGTGGTGGGTCAGCATGTCCAGCTATTACCCTGTGAGTAAGGACTTTGGCAAAACCCAGCAGCAATGGAAAAGCATTGGTCTTGTGTCAAAAGGACAGAAATTGATTGAGATGGGCAGAGATGGAAGGAGGCAAGAGCTGACCTTCCACCCCATGCCTGTCCTGGCTTTGGGTCTGGGCACTTGTCAGAAAGCTGCCTGTAGGTCCATGTAGGGGCTGGGGGGGACACTGACAGTCTGGTCCCACAGCTCTTCAGGATTTCCCCTCTTCCTGGGGCAGAGAGATGGATATGAAGCCCAAAGCACTGCAGTTCAGCCCCTCAGCCCTGACAGCTGCTGCTCCAGATGCAGGCTATGCCGGAGCTGAGTATTCACTAAGGAAGCATCTTCCTGCCAAGAGGAGGTCTGAGCAGCAGTCAGGGGGCTCACAGGCGGCTGTGCTGTGCCTGCACAGATGCTGTTTTCATCAACACGGTGTTTATACTTCCCCTTTTTTAATGGGCCTCCCCTGCTCTGCTCTTGGTGCCGTTCAACTTGCCCCTGTCCCTCCTCCCTGCCCTTTGCTCCCCATTCTTCCTTCAGGAATGCACTGCTCCATGGAAATAGCCTCAATCTCTGTGTGTATGTATGTGTGTGCAATGCTTGCACCTCCTGTCCCTCTCATGTTTGCTGCTCAGGCCTATCTCACTCCTGTGGATGCTGTTTTTGTTTTCTGCCCTCACTGTTCAGTGTGGTGAAGAGCTCTAGGCTCCTTCGGGCATGTGGCACGCCTGGGGCTGGGAGAGCAGGAAGGAGACTAAATGAAGAGCCTGGACCCAGCACTTCTGGCTCCCCGTGCTTCCCATCAGCTACAGCTTTGCTTCAGGTCAGGCACAGAGACAGGCAGCTGTGACCTCTCTGTGGTGGCCAGAGGTGGCTTCTGCAGAGCTGCCCGCACACCCAGCAAGGAGTCGGTCCTCGAGGCCACCCCTGGGTCTGGACTCAACCTGTAGCAGTGCTTGTGGCCCTGGAGAGGCTTCTTTGCTGTCATTCTGCTCTCTCTGCACCTCTGCTTTTCTGCAGCTGTGTCGGGTGTTCCCTAGCAGGCCTAACCAAGTTTGGGATCAGTTAGGGAAGTGGAGGGAGCAGTGTTGGGAGGTGTTGACCCAGCTGTGTAGTGAGTTGTGGGCAAGCATGGAGGCATGGTGATGCTCTGGCTTTGTCCCTGATGCACTCAGAGGTGGGCAGAGCTGCCCTGATGCCTGCAGGGATGCCTGCTTTGGCAGGGGGAGGTTGCAGGCCAGCAGTGAGCCTGAACTTGTTTTGGGATGAGGCACTTGGCACAGAGTGATCCTGAAATGCTGCTCTGAGTCTGGTGCCACTCCTCTTGCACGAGGACATCAGGAGGCAAGGGGGGCATTGCTGGTGGGTCTGACCTCCTTCTCCCTGCCTTGCCTGGGCTTCATCTCCACCTGGCACCTGGCCGGGCTGGGGAGGAGGCAGATGGGGAGCAAGCTGTGGGTCCATGTCTGTGCTGAACCCCCACCATCAGTTTTCTTCCTGGCTGGGCTTCTTGCTCTCCTGGCACGCTTCAAGGAGGGGAGCACTTCAACACATGAAGGAGAGCCTCCCTCTAATTATCAGGAGTGATGAAAACCTCTTAGGCAAGAAGTGATGAGGGAAGAGTGCCTGACCGTGGGAAGGAGAGAGACGGCACAGATGGCATCGCGCTGCCGAGCAACCTGCTCCTGTGCCGGGAACAGACAGCAGTGGCACACGGACACACCGGGGATATGGACACTGAGGATACAGCCCCAACCACACTGCCAGCCTGACCAGCAGCTGGGGGTCCCTGCCTCAGCTCCTGCCCTGGGTTTTCAGGGAGCTGGGGTGGTCAAATAGCCATGCAGGAATGAGGCAAGCTGGAAACAGGGTTCCACCGTGTTACTGGCACACCTGTGTGCTGACTTACTCACCACTTTGTCCAGTCTTTGGCTGGGGGTGGGAGCTGACCCAGACAGGCTCTAAACGCAGCAGGGATGCTGCGGATCAAGATATGTGTGGTGAGTGCTCTCATGGTGGCATTTGATGTCCTTATGGCTAATGGAGAACCTCAGCAGAAGGGAGAGTGTGAAAACCATCTAAGGGGATGGGGCTTTAGGAATGGCTCAGTTAAGTTAGAAGCAACTGGGTGGGCTGAAGTAGGAAGGGGGAGCCATGCACCTCGGGCTGTATATGGAGGATAACCTGAGATCCCTTGGCAAGCAGAGACCAGAAGGCCAGCTGGGACCTGTAGTAGTTAAATGGCAAAGGAGACCCTCAGGTGAGAAGAGTCCTGAACTAGCCAAGATTTGGCTTTGGCCCTGAAGAACTGCAAAGTGGAACTGCAGCTGTTGGGGCTGAGCTCCCTGGGGCAGGGCTGCATCGGGAGCTTCACCCAGCTTTGAGACGGCTTGTGAGGTGGTGGAAAGGGGACTATGATGTTTTTTGTAGACCCCAGAAGAGCTGGTGACTGGAAAATCTCTCCTTTTGCTGTGGGGGGAGGGGGAGGCAATTAGGCTTGGTAGTTATGCCCCAGCATGTGGCTTGTGACTGCTTGTACCATGCTTCTCTCATACATGACCTCTTTGTGGCTGCACTACTCCCATGAGGATTAACCTGTGCGTTCCCTGTCCTGCTCCTCCACATCCTGGATTTGCCTGTCCACTGGTTGTGCTTGAGCCCTTAGCAGGAAGACAGGAGCTGTCCTTCGGCTTTGTTTGTGTTCCCCACACCCCCATTCTCTGCACCTCCCTCCATCAAAGCACCCAGAGATAGGGGGCTGTGGCTCTGCTTTTAAGTTGAATCTCTGCAGCTGAAATAAAATTGCATATATTTGCATAAGGAGCATCTCAATTAGCATATTTGTGGGTAAAGCTAAAAGGGCTGTTCATTTGGAAGTGAAAATGTGAGCGAAACATGGAAATGACTTCCAACCCCCTTTGCAAGCAGCTTAATTAAATATTTCCTTAGTGTGTGCACATGGATTTGGGAAGCTCTTGCTGTATATGTAATGGTGTGTGAAACCCCAGGGCGAGCTGGAAGCCTTGGGTGTGTGTTTGCACTTTGGGCTGCCCTCACCCTGTGGCTCCCTCATGTGCTGTCCCCACACCTCCAAAGTGACAAGTCTGCTGGAGGGTGAGGGATTCAGTGTGCCAGGCTCTGCCACCAAAGATCTCTTGTCCAAGAAGATTGTCTTTCTGCCGCCTCACAGGGTGATGCTGTGTTTTCCTGTCATTTCCCAGGGGTAGAGGCAGAGAGGTAGCTGTGATTTAAGAGCAGGATTGGGCTGGGCAGGGCTGCCTGCCTCCTGCCAGAGCTGTGTTCAGAGAAAGAGCCTGTCTTTGTTTAAATATAATTGCTTTGGGCCTGATCCTTTTGATGCTTGGATCAGTGAGCGCAGGTATCAGCCTTCTAAGGAGAAAACTAGTACTGCTGCTTTTTTCCCTTTTCTTTTTTTTTTTTCTTTTTTAAAGCCAGGCTGATTATTTTTACTGCCTTTTAGCTTATGCCTCAGCAGCTCTCCTGTCTCCTCCTCGGGAGAGCAGCTTGGGCTGCACGGACATGCCTGATGCAGACCTGCCCTGTGAAGGCTTGTGCACTAAATGTGGGATGTTGCTGCAATCCCCCCCCTCCCCCAGGACAGCTCAGCCCCTTCCCTCCTCACAGGGGTGAGAACCCCGAAAGCCACCATCCAGCTGTGGGGGTCCACAGGATCCCCTGTGCCTGCCAACAGGGATGCCTTGTGTGCTGAGAGGGTGTGCATTTGGAGAGGATAGCGAGGGGATGTTGGGTTGCTGCTCCTGTGAATGGTTCCACAAGGAAGGGACTCTTTGTGTCCCCTCCTGTGCTGGGGAGAGGCATCGGGTGCCTGGGCTGGTTTCTTTGGTAAGAGGAATGTAGAGCAGAGCATGGGCGTCCTGACATCCCTGGGTCCACGAGGGCATCCCCCAGAAGAAACAGGGAGAAAGGAGCAAGAGCCTGCACAAAGAGCTTGGAGAGGAGGCTGGGGAGAGAGACGGAAGCGTCTGGGGCTGGAGGGAGGGGGTGGGAGCGCACAGACACACGCGTGCACGGCTGTGGAGGGCTGGGGCTGAGGGGGCTGAGGGAGGGGGTCACACACAACCTATTGTGAGCAGCTGAAAGGCCCTACAGTCCTGAAATGTTAATCTGACCCAACCTTTCGCTAGTTATAATTCTCCTCTCAATGAGCGTGCATTAATCTGGCCCTTTCTCCCCTGTTCCCCTGCAGTGCAGAGCCCTTGTTCTGCTGCCTGTTGCTAAAATCGCCTTTCAGTGAACCCAAATAAAGCTCCCAAAGTCTGGAGCTTGGCCCCTGTGAGAGTGGGGTGGGCAGGGTCAGTCTGCCAAGCGGAGGAGGGAGTCTGGCCACTCCGACTGGGACACAAACCCTGTGGTGTCAGAAAGGCCGTTTCCCCACCTTACCATGGGCAAAGCCTGAGGATTCAGAGTGTGTGGCACCTCCCTTCCCAACCTGCTGGTGCACGACCCTTGCCCCATGGATCAAGGGTCCTTTCCACCCAGGGATACGGGGTCCTGCTGAAGCATCCCAAGAAGTGCCCCTGTGGACTCTGCCTCGATGCTGCCCTGACACTGCCCACTTCTCTCTCTCTGCAGCTGCCTGTCCTGTGTGAACGGCTCCTTCCCCTGCCACTGGTGCAAGTACCGCCACATCTGCACTCACAACGCTGCCGACTGCTCTTTCCTGGAGGGACGTGTCAAGTTCTCCGAGGTAAGGCAACATCAGACTGCTCCCCTCTCCTGTCCCGGTCTTGTTGTGGCTCCTTGGGGGGCCACAGGACAGACCACTTTGGAAACCATTCCTACTGCCTCGCCTGGGGTGCTGGGAATTGCCTGAGAAGCAGTGAGGGGGAAATGGGAAATGCTGCTGGGACTATGTGCTGGTAGAGAGAGGCTGTGTGGCTGAGGAGAGGCAGCTTGGGAAGTTGGGTGCAGCCGGGAGCACTTTAGGGTGAATGAAAGAAAAAACAAAGGCAGAGACGCCAAAGCATTTTCCTTTGATGTTTGTGAAGGGAGCAAGCTTGAACTGTCATTGCAGAACGACTTGTTTTTGGAGAGTGAAGGTTGAAGTCTGTAAAACAAACCGTTTTGCTGCACCTCACGCCTTCTTCGTCTCAACTGCTTTGCTAAAGAGCATGTTCTTTTGTGGGGGTTCATCCTGTGCAGCATCCATGCCACCCACTGGGGAAACCTGTCACTGGCAGTGTGCTTGCAGGACGTTCTGGTGTCCCCAGCCTGTGGGAGCATCGCTGGCTGCTTGGATTGGGTTTGGAGGTCTAGCAAGCCACTGCTGGCTCTACAGTAAATCCTGATTTGGGTCCTGAAGGGAGAGTTATGGGAAGGAGAGTTTCTCCTCTGTCCTTATTCTGGAAGGAGGCTCTGGTTGAACTTACCTGGGTTTTCCATTGCCTGTGCGTGGGCCCAGTGGGAAGGGTCCTGCTGCCTGAGGGGGGATTCACTAGCATGACAAGATTGGAAAAAGCTGCTTTCTCCTAGTTTATGCCCTGAAGAAATCTAGTGAGGATCTGCCCATCCCAGGCATCCAGAAGCCTGCTCTGAGGTCACACTTCCAGGCAGCCCTGGCATTGCTTCTGCAAACACAACACGTGGTGTCCAGACCACTGGAGCACAGTGACTCTCGTCTGCCCATTCACCTCATTGAGGTGGCTGCTGGTCTCTGCCCTTCTCTGCCAGGCAAACCCAAAAGCCTCTAGCTGTACCCACAGCTCTGTTGTCTTTGGGACATTCACAGCTCTCCCACAGACCAGCTGCTCAGAAACTTGTGTCACTCCTGAGCAGGGTGTCCTCCAGCAGACCTTTTGGCCACACTGGGACCTGGAGCAGTGCCTGGCTTGAGGTTTGGAGTGCCTGGCTCAGCCTGTTTGCACGTTGGTGTGGCCTCAGCAATTCCCAGCAGGGATGGTGAGATACCCTCAGACCAGCCGCTGCTGTGGGCTCTGTGACCGGGCTGAGGTGAGACATCTCGTCCCCATCCCTGGCCATCCCGGTCCCCAGCAGGGCGGTGTGGTGGGTGGGGGGGCTCAGTGCCAGCCCATGGCACCACTGGACAAGTTAATGGTAGACATCCAGCCCCATCCTCTCTGCAGAAGGGTTATTTTAAGCAGGATTTGGTCTGTCTGCATTGGCTGGAGTGTGGTGGGCACTGCTCAGGAGATAGAGGAACAGAGGGTAACAACAGAGCTCATCTCTGTCTCTGCTGCTTCCCACGGGTGGTTCACCACGGTTTCCTGGGTAGGAAAGTGGCTGTTTTGTAGGAAAACACAGAGTGACCCATGGCACTCTGTCCTGGACATGCCGGGGATGTTTGTGGGGATTTAGGGGGGTGGCACAGCTGGAATGGGTTGTGGGTAGGAGCCACCACTCATGTAAATGTGCCTGGGAATGATGATAGCAGGAAGGATGTCCCTGCCCTCTGGCTGTGGTGGCTTTAAAGCCTGGGCTCTGGAGATTGCCCTCCTCTTTGGCTTTGCTGTGGGGCTTGCAGTGCTGGGGAAGGGGTGATGAAGCAGCACAGGCTGCTGTTCCCTTTTTCCAACTGGGGGTGCATGGTGGTGACCATAGGATGGTCAGTGATGGACACTGGAGTGTCCCATTCCAAAAAGCAGCTCTCCTGTGACAGCCCCTGCTGATGCAGAGCTGCTGTGGAGGGTGAAAGGCTCCTGGACTGCAGGAACCAAGTGTGTCAGTTCAACTTAAGCAGGTTCAGCTTGTGTTTATTCTTCATTCCCCACCAGTGGGAATGGCTGAGGACTTTGTGAGGGAACCTCAAAGCCAGGGGCAGGCCCAGTCCCAGACTGCCTTCATCTCATCTTTGCTGATGGGACAGCCTTGCAGCTGGAGCTGAGACCTGCCAGAGAAACCCAAACCACAGCCTTTGCAGTGTGACTCTAAAACTCTTACCTCTCCAGACGAACCTGGACACCCATATCATGTTCTTATCCAGCTAGAAAAATGGTTTTAATGGAGAAAATCCAAGTTGTGCAATGTTTGGGAGTTTTTGTGTGTTGGGGTCTTGCTTTTTGAGAAGCTCATCCCATCCCTTCATAGCTCCCTGCTCCTGGGACTGGGCTAGGAGGGGCTGTTTTTGGCAGGATGCAGAGCTCTGTGGGCTGTGCAGAGTGTTCCCAAGGGATGGAAGTACTGGGCAATGCTGGAATAAGTTGTGTCAGTGGTTGGACTTGTAGGGGAAATGAGTTGTCCCTGTGCCCCCACCCCTCTGGGCACCGTGGGCGCCCACCAGCACCAGGTGCTTCCTGTTTGGGCGCAGGATGACATTTTTGCTGGATGAGACACTTCTGCTGGCAGATGTGGAGCATGTGACATCACGGGGGGATTCAGCTCAAACCACGAGTCAGCAGAACGAGCCCACCTGCCTGCGTGGGGAGAGGGACACACGTGCCTACTCTGCTCCTTGGGCACCAGCCCTACAAACAGCCGTGGTGAGCCCAGCAGGGGGGGCATGGACTTACCCACCACTTACTCACCACCCCAGCTGGGTTGGCGGCAATAATTACTGAAAAATTAGGTGGGGGTGTGTGAGAATGAGCCAGGAGCTAATCCTTGCTGAGTGTGTGCATGCACTGCAGGGAAGGCGTGTGCCACTCGAGGGGTCCCACTGCAGCATGGAGGGGGATCAAGCAGGTGGGGGCTGCTCCCTCCAACAGCACTTCTGAGCTGGGAGCTGGTGGGGAACAACTGTCTTGCAGCGGTGAGGCCACTCCATGGAAATGGCAACGGGCATGAGGTGTCTTCCTGCTATGAGTCTTGAGCTGATTTTGAAAGGGGGGGCAACTGAAGCCCTCCTTTGCAGAGGGGCAGCCATGACATGGAGCAGAGAGGTGGCAGAGCAGCACTGAGGGTCCCCAGACTGTCCCAGACCCGTTGCTATCTCTGGGTTGGAGCTGACATCACTGTTCCTCTCTGCTTTCATTTTGTTTAGTATGTTTTGGGGGTAAATAATTTCTTCCCTTTAAAAATTGTGCTTTTGGGGAATACAGTCCTGTGAAGAACAGGAAACCAGAGAGTAAAACTAGTTGGGTTTTTCTGTTAATATTTGCTAAATGAAACAATTTTGTTCTTGTTTCTCTGCATCGTTTGAAAGTTAATTAATCATACTGGCTGAGATAAAGCCTGGTGCTGTGCAAGGTCTGGCCTGGCTTGCTGCAGGGTGGCAGGAGGCAGCTGGGCAGCCTTGGTCACACGTGGCTGCTGGTGGCCTTGGGGTGAGAGCTGCCCTTGCAGCTGTGCTGTGGCCATCAGCAGCCTTGCGGGAGCAGCGGGGTGGCTGTGTCCACCCTGTGTCTGTTTTCAAAGCAGCTTGTTTCAGCACATGTTATTCCTTCTTGATGTTATTTCAAGCCAACACTCCCAGGAGTATCTGCTGTAGGTGCGAGACCTCTGCCCAGCTCGGCAAAGCCAGTGCGGGATTGCATCAGGCTGTTGTTGCAGAAGTGTCACCCACGGGGGCTGCAGAGCTGTTTTGCTGCCTGAGCTCATTTATTTTTGCTCTCTCCTGCTCCCCTGTGCTTTGCACACTGGAGTCACCAGCTCCCCTGGAGCAGGTGGGAGCCTGTGGCTATTACAAGTAGAGTGCTTTGCCCTCCCAATGTCTCCTTCCCCAGGGAGTGCAGGGGGCCGGCAGGGTGGTGCCTTGCTCTCTCCAGCTTGGACTCACCAGCTTTCCCTGGCCAGAGGCATTGTTTGCTGGGCAGCCTGCAGATGGGCTGGTTGGGGTGGCATTGCTGTGAGCTGGTCCTGTCTGCTTCAAGCTTTTCTGTCCACTTGTGAAGGAAGGGGGATGGAGGCTGTAAGGGAAAGAGGAAGACCAAGAGTGTAGCTTGACAGTGCATAGCCCGGTGGGCATTAAGTCTGAGACGTACTGACTGCAATGACACAATAAAGTCCATCTCATTACCAGTCAGCCCAGACATGTGTTGCTGTTGTGGTGCCAGGTTACAGGTTCCATAGATGAGTCCTCTCCCTACCTCCCACCTAAATCAACTGATGCTGTGGAAAACACTACTGCCCTGCCACCAGATTCCTCTGTGCTCTTCTGTCTCCAGGGCTGTGGGCAGAGCAGCCATGAGATGCTGGTTTGGGTCCTGGCACATGAGTGTTTACTCAAGCATGTGCCCAGCCTGCCAGCCAAAGAGAGGGTCACAGGATGCTGGGGGGAGGCTGCACAGTGTTCCCATCTCATCAACTGCCTCTTGTTTCCTTTGCAGGACTGCCCACAGATCCTGCCTTCCACCCAGATCTACATCCCTGTGGGTGTGGTGAAACCCATCACCCTGACAGCCAAAAACCTGCCCCAGCCGCAGTCTGGCCAGCGCAACTACGAGTGCATCTTCCACATCCCCGGCAGCACCACTCGTGTCACTGCCCTGCGCTTCAACAGCACCAGCATCCAGTGCCAGAACACCTCGGTGAGTCGTGCTTTACCTTGGCGTGGGCCTTGTCTGTGGGGCTGCTCCTTCCCGCCTGCCCCGGGACCACCCCGGCTCGTTGCATGGCCAGGTTTGCTCTCCCATGGGCAGGTAACGGGGGGTTCTGGTGCTGTGGCGTTGAGGTAGGCTCTCTGCCACTTCACCCAGGTGCACGGGGAGGTTGCTTGGGGTTTTTCTGGATAGGATCAATGCTGGGGCCACCAGGTTTTAGGAGCACTTCCAAGAAAATTGGCTTTGCAAAGCTGAAGAAAGTTGTCTGGACTGGAGCCAGCTGGCCCAGATGTGCCAGAGCCTTGCCTCCTCCTTCTCTCTGCCTGCTCTTGCTTCCCCCTGACACCAAGCCATCCCACTTTACAGGTGGGATTGAGCTAACTCCTCTGTGTCCTGCTGCACACAAGGAGCCCCCTACATGCAGCTGTGCTGGCCAGCCCTGCAAGTGCTTCCCCTCCTCCCCTGCAGCTCCTGTCTATCCTTGACTCCATCCTTGATTCTGACCAGCAGCTGCCTCATTCCCATCTGCCTGCCTGCCTGCCCATGCTCTCTGCATCACTCCCTGTCTCTGTGTCCTTGCTCCCTGCAGCCCTGTCACTTCAGCTCTCTCCTGCAGGCATCTCTGCCTGCTCTGCCCTCTCTGGGTGCTTTATCCCTAAGTGGGAGGGTGTTTTGCAGCCCTGGGTGAGCTGTGTGTGTGCCTCTTGCTGTGCACCAGGCCCACAAGCAAACCACCCTGGGTGTTAATAGCCCCCACTGGGAGCCAGCATTGCTCAGCTCCTTGGCTGCCTGCTGGGCTCTGCACAGACCTGCCCTCATCCACATGGAGCTGCCCCCTCCCTTCTCTCTCCCATTTAATCCTTTTAAAATTTGTTTTTCATCTCCCATACTGTGAAAGCTCATTTACAGCCTAACACCAGCGCCGATCCCTGCTCCCTTTGGTGGCACGAGTGACATTTAGAGGCCATTGAAGATGAGCACTGGCTCCCTCCCTCTGCCGGTGATCCCAGGGCTGTGGAGCCTTTGGGCAGGAGAAGCATCCTGAGTTATTGCCTCCTGCCCTGGCCAGCAGTGCCGAGGGATGCCATGCTGGCAGTGCTGAGGGATGCCGTGCTGGCAGTGCCAGGGGGATGCCGTGCTGCTGGGGCTCTTTCTTGGTAACAGGCAGTTTGTGAAGAGCAGAAATGCTCCCGGTCCTGAGCTGCTGGCTGGAAATGTTGGTGGCTCTGTGCTTGGCCTGAAGGTGGGTGCAGGCAGCAGGACAAGGCCCAGGCCCCAGGGAGCAGCAGGACCAGAGTGGAATCTGCAGGGCTCTGCTGTGAGAAGCCATTAACCAGGTGGCTTAAGCAAAGATTTGTCTTCTTGCTGCTGCATTCAGGGAAGAAAAGAAGGCAGATGGACCTGTCAGGGCTGTTGCTCTGTGGTGTTGTGACCCTCACTGGGGCTTTGTCATGCAGGTCTGCTCCCAGCCCCAGTCTTTGCTTGTCACCTGCACGGCTTGTTCTTAGTACTTCAAAGGGAATATGATGGATGTGTGTGCAAAGAGACACCACAGTGGTGGAAGTCCCTTCACCAGGGTCTCGTTGCTGCTGGTAGCCAAGCTTGGCTGCTCTGTCTCCATTGCAGGCATGTGGGAGGCTTCTTGGGGGTCAGCTGAACCACTCTTGTCCCAGCAGAAGGCTGCTTTGTGAACTTTCTTTGCTGTCTGAGGGCTATTCTGTGATGTGTCCGTGCCTGGCCCCGCTGCTGGAGCGCCTGTGTCTGGAAACAGGCTGGAGGAACCAATGCCCTGTTCCAGAGTGTGGAAGAAGTGTGGTGTCTCTGTTCCCAGGAGAGAGCCCAGCCTGCAGGAACCGTCAGCTGGGCACAGAGCTGCATCAGCACCAAGGATCCAAAACCTCAGATGCCTTGTGCACATGGGGGAAGTGGATGTTGGCTCACAGACCTCCATTTCTTGCAGTGATTTGCTGGTCCCCACCTTTGCAGGGACAGCTCGTGAGCCCCTGCCTGGCCAGAGCCCCTTGGCCAGCCCAACCTTCTGCCAGGTCTCCTCTGTCTGGAGCTGGCAGGTCCCTTCTGCCCAATTATGGAGTGTGTGGTTTGGCTCAGTTAATTCCAAGGCAGTTTGGGACGTGTGTGCTGCAGGATGCTCCCTATAGGGAAGTGCTATGGCTGTACAGTGCTGGCAGCAACAGCCTGATGGCTCCTGTGGGCAGAGGTGCCTGCACCAGAGAGGAGCCTTTACATAACAGACATGGAGCTTGGCAAGGGGCTCTGAGTGATTTGAGCTCATTTTTCCCCAGTAAATCTCAATTTGCCAGACATGAGGGAGAGAGAGAAGCAAAACCCACTGCCTGTGGTGGGTTTCCCAAGGGGTGCCATGGCTGCCAGGACTGGTGTCATGAGCTATATACGGCCTCTGTAACTCTTCTCCAAAGGGATGGGACAGCTTGAGGTGTGCCTGCCCACCCTGTGGTCCTCACGCAGAGCTGAGGTAACCAGCACCTTATCCTGGGCTGACAGTGGTGGATGTTTGACCTGAAAATTGTCAGGGGTGCCCTGAAAACAGCACAAATTGCCAGAAGAGCATGTGTGAGGTGTTGTGAGGTGTGTCGGAGTGGCAGCAGCTCTGTGGGGCTGCAGTCCTGGGCAGGAGACGTGGTGTTCAGGCGCAGGGTGTCTTCACAGACGCAAGAGGAGAGTTTTGGTGTGAAAGAAGCCACCTTGCTTTCAGGGTCTGCTCGCCTGCTTTAACATTTGAGGGCATCGAGCCAGGCTGCGTTATGGTGTGGGGGACTCAGATTCACACTTCTGTGGTGTTTGTCTCCTTCGCGCCTTTTACAGCCCATCTGGCTGGTTGAAAGCGCTTCAGGCTCCTGTGCTGTCACCCACCCATGACCTGCTGGCTTCTTCCATTGCAGTTCATCCTTTGGGTTAGGATTTTGGGTCATGCCTGGTGTGGAGGACACTGGCAAGTGGAGAAATAGGAAAAAAAAGACATCTTCCCAGCCAGAAAGTGAAGAATGGATGTCCTCTCCTCTGAAAGGCATTTAAGCACACATTGTTTCCAGGAGTTTAGTGAGATTTAAACAAGAGGTTAATTACTCTGTGGAATTAGGGATGCTTTCCTGAGTCACTGGTGAATGGTAGGGATAATAAGTCAAGCCCCTTAAAACTCTTTGTTGTTTAGTTTTAGTGCTTGTCAAACTCCAATGACTTGTTTGCAGTTTGAAGAAAGGACATCTGTTAAATATGCAGCAGTCCATTCATTAGAGTTTGAGTGTCAACTATAAACATTGTTTGGAACACCCAATAGATCTTTGGCAAACTCAGGGGAGACCAGTTCTGGTGTCCCCCAGCATCGCAGGGCAAAAATCAAGCCAAAGGAACCTTTTCTGCCTCCTCACTTTGGCCTCTTTCTGCTCTTCAAAAGGAAAGCAATCCTAAAGGTTTGCCACATATATTGTCAAGATGCAAAGAGGAAAGACAAGCCTGTCTAAGAAAATGAAGGTTTTTGCCAATAAACTATTTTTTTGCTAATTGGTTACTTTTAATCTTCTGGAAGCAGACTTCTCCAGGCTTGTTTTTTGCAGCAGAGGATGGAAAAATGGTCACCTGTCTTAACACGTGCAGGTAATGCCACTGAATTTCATTTCCCAAACATCCCTGCCTTTGACTGTTCTTTCTCATCTACCATCCCTCAGCAGGGCTGATCCTCCTGATTGCTGCAGAAATGAAACAATTTTGCTGTTGAAAAGTGCCACAATCCTGAATCTGCACTACTGCTTGTAACATTGGACTTGATCTGATTTAGTCCTGGCCTTGGCAAAATAGCTACAGGTGTTTCTTGCTGCCAAGGGTTTGGCTTTTTCTTTCCATAACGTTCCTCATAAGGCTGAAATACCCCCCGAGTTGCTCTTTTCCTTTAAATATATAAATAGGAAGAACCCCTGATCTCCTTTCCATGAGCTTGTTGTCTCAGTACTTTAAATTAAACCTCATGCCTCAGTATTTTCCCTTTCCTTTTAACCAAAGCCTCACGTGGCGAGAAGCAGCTGTGTCACCTCCCTGGCTCCCTTTTGGCTCCTTTCTTGCCCATGCCCCTGGGAACGGAGAGCCCACCCTGCCCACCTATTTCTGCTGTGGCTGTGGAGGTTGCTGCTCACCAGCCAGAATCGGGTCAGGATGTTCTCCTGGAGTTGTTTGTTCCAGTGATGAAGTGTGGGTGCAGAGCAAGCTGGGCTGATGAGGTGGGCACACAAGTGGGAACCAGCGTGGGTGCTGAAGCCCAGCCCCAGGTATGAATGCTGGGGAGGGAGTTAAGACCTGGTAAATTTATGTTTTCTGAGTATTTTTTTTGTTGCTGTGGAGCCTGAGTGTTGCTCTGACATATTCCCAGGGTCTCAGGTTCTCACACCCTGCTGGATTTCAGGAAGGAGGAATCCAGGTGAGGAAGCTTGTGTGTGATGGGGGAGGAAAGGAGGAGATCCATGTGAAAAGAGCAAGAGGAGATCCAGAATCAGAGGCTGAGTGTTACTGTCAAGTTGCACCGTTGTGTGGATGACGGTATACTCGGCCAAGGGTGTATTTATAGAGGAACATAAATCATACACACATGCCCTGTTCTGAGCACTGCACACCTCCGGTATATGTATCTCTAATTAACCAGCCATGGAGAGGGAAACAGGATTGGAACTCGCAGCCCCAGCTCCGTTCGCCGACAAAGCCGTGCTCTCCGTCCTAGCGGTGCCTACATTTATCTTTCCTGCAGCAGTGTTTAAAGTGAAAAGGGAGTATCAGGAGAGTTTGATAGGATCCAATTAAATTCCAGCAGATAAAATAATGATGAATTGCAGTTGAGCCCTGGCGAGACGCGATGTACATTACTGCCGTCCCCATAGTGCAGGGAAGGAGTTGAGGTCATCAACTACAGAAAAATAGGACACAGCTGCAGCCCAAGCTCTCCTCCAGAAATGCAGCCCAGGGGGATGGTGCATGTGGGAGTAAGGGTTGTTGCACGGGAAATTTGGATGTGTGGGTTTCCTTGCAGAGGAGCAGCCCCTCCGCTGCCTTCCCCCGGGCTGGGCTGTGCAGATTGCGGCTGGAGTGGGATGGATGCCCTGTGGCAAGGGATCTGAGGGCTGGGGGGGTCACCCTGCTTCCCCTGGCCTGGGAAGGGCTAGTGCTTTGGCTAGTTGGTACAGCACTTGCAGGAGCATCCTGAAGTGCATCTCAGTGTGATCTGCCCCCAGATCAGCAGCTCTGTCCCCTGTGTGGCTCCCTGGAGGCACCTTCTCCAAGTGCTGAATCCCTCATCCCAAGGGAAGCTGGGCAACTGTCGGTGCCTGTTACTGCTAGCTGGTGGGTGGGAAAGCAGTGGGCTTGCTAGAACTGAAAGTGGGACCTTCAGGGCAGGTGACACCCACAGCCCTTGCAATGTGCAAGGCTGGTGGCATCCCCTGCATGGGGACGGGGCGGATGTGAGAAGCTTATGAGGTTGTTGGTTGCTACTTGGGAAGATGCCTGAGGTAATTTTTGGGTGAGAAGCCTTGAGAAAGGCTTAGCGGTGAGTTCTCTTGCCTGAACTGCATCTCTACAGAGGGAGACCTTGCTAGGAAGGCTGGTATCCAGGTTGGTGGGGCTGAAGCATCCTCTGTCATGTCTTCCATATTTGCCTTGTAAGCTCTCCCAGAGAGGGATGGAGAGGCTGGCTGGGTTAGGTAAGGAGCCAGGCAGCTCCTATTTCAGTTGCTGACTCACTTGATGACATCTTTTCTCCCATCTCCTTCTGTGGACTGTGCTGCATGAGAGCACTTCTCTTCTGGGTGCCGTTGGTTTGCTCTCAGGGCTGTGCCTGTCGTTTTTTGCTCTCAAACATCCCTTTCCCACAACTTGTCCTTGTAGCAACTGCCAAACCAAATCATCCTTTGGCAGAGCCAAGTGGTCTTGGGCACCTTTGTAGAGCAAAATCTGGTCTGATAACAGAACTGCCTGGGTAGGTGCATCCCCACACTCACACTCATCCTGCTGCTTATCCCAGGCTGCTGCCAGCCACCGGGATTGATTAACTGGGAAGTTAATAACAGTTAAGTATTTAATGGATGTTTAGCACTGTGTTAGCTTGAAGCAGGGAGGAGCCAGCATGCTGGGACCTCCTGGCTATCTGTGGGCTCTTGTCTGGATCCCAAAGGATGGACAGATTGATAAACAACCCTTGCCTGATCCCCACCTGCTTTCAGGTCAGGAAGGAGGCTGCTGCTTTGCTTGGATGCTGCCATCTCCCTGAGTGTGGCTGTGCCTGTGGGTGGAGAGGGCACCTTCCTGCCTGCACTATGGCAAGGGCAGCTGCAAGGAGGCCTTTCAGAAACATCCTTCAAAGCAGGAGAAGCTTTGGGAATTAGAGAGGGATCTGATGGATCTGGATGGATTAGATCTGATGGATCTCTGCATCCCAGAAGGCTGAGCCCAGAGCCTCTGTGGCCACAGCTCCTGTCCCTGAGCAACCAATCATGACTCCAGCTCTGGCATCCTGCAGGGACCAGTAACAGCATCCAGGTCACAGACTCACTGCTGTCTCCACAGGGCAGGTGAGAGGCTGCTGACAGACTTGCAGATGCCAAGGACACATTTTTCATTGATATCCACGTTCTCTTGGTGATCCCATGCCATGAATGCCAGCTGGGGCAACAACTCCTGCTCTGCCGCTTCCCTTCACAGAGTCCTGTGCTCCCGCTGCTCACGCTGTCCACTCCACCTCCGTTCCACAGCAAATTCAGCATCCTCAGCACTTGTCCTTTTCCAGAGGGAGACAGTCTCTCGTGCAGTTGTTCTGTTGCCGTCTCGGGACTGGTGCACGAAGAGTTAATGTTCTCCCTCTCTCTCCCCCTATTCTTCTTCCTCCAACCCACCTCCCAGAAGAACTAATTTCCAAAAGCAGCCGGGGCAGAGAGATGCAAATAAGTGTTTTGGACAGCTGCAGGCTGGATGCCTTCCCGAGATGCCAGGGCCCCAAATGAGACATGTCAGAGTACAAATTGAAAATGCCAATTTCACTTACGCTGCCACGTGGCTCGTCACAGCTAAATTCTGCTCCGGCACCGCCCTCCCCAGCACATGCTCCCTCCTGCTGCCAGGGAATGGTCTCTGCTCACTGCTCTGGGTCTGGCTGGCTCCTCGTCGAGGTCCTGTTGAGGATATCCTTGGGTGGGGGTAGGATAGAGGAAGGTGAACAGATCTGTACTCCTAACCCGGTTCTGGCTCCATCTTTGCAGGTCTGGTGACGGGAATGTTGCTGAGAGGCTCTGTTGGTAGATGGTGGGTGGTGGGGATGTGATGAAGGTCCTCTGAGCAAGCATGGCAAGAGGTGCCATGTCTGAGAGGCTGCATGGTGGGGCTGATTGGGCTCTGCCTGTAGAGGGGAGATGTTGGTGGAGCTGTTGCATTTGCAGTTGGAGGTGTGGCTCCTGGACAAAGGATTCACTAGCCAAAAGCTATAACAGAGGATCAAGCTTGGCCTCTCATTTGCACCCTGTAGGGCTGAGGGTGGTATGTTGCCATAGTCATGTCTCACATTGGGCATGTGTCCCATTTTGGTGCCGTGTCTGATGCTGGACTGGTGATGCTGCCTGGCTGGGAGAGACTCAGCACAGAAGGGACCAGCTTTGATGGTCAGGTGAGAAGGACCCAAGTGTCCCTTGCTTTCCTGAACCACCTGGGCATGCTGACTTCCTTCATGGGCTACGTCCCTGTCTCCTGTGGAGTGGAGTGGTCCTGGGTCTTTGTGGGGCAGCAGCTGGGGCACTGCTGGAGGCGATTCTGAGGCCACCTCCTCCTGTACAGCACCGGGGCTGCGAAAGGTGACTCTGGGACTGGCTGGAGGTGGTGGCAGGGCTGTGTCCTGCCTGTGGCTGGGTGAACCTCTGCCAGCGCGTCCGCTGCTCCCTAACAAACTCCAGCAACCCATGAATCATTCATTTAATCTCTCCTGACACGCCTGTCATTTTCTCAGGCGAGGAGTGGGGAATCTCTTGCCGAAGGAGGTCATTAGCTGTCAGGGATGGTTCCAACTGCCTTCCTGCCTCCATATCGATTAAACCTCTCTGTCTGTGTGCAGGGGCTTTGCAGGGAATATTGATGGGGCTGCTGGGAGTGGGACTCAGGTGTTGAGGCAGGGGAGAGGGATCTGGGTTGGGAGGAGACACTGGCCAAGCTGGAAGGAACAATGGAGGTGGATATGTCTGAACAGCAGCAGGGGCTGGGGCCTGAGTTTGGGGTACCCTAGAGCTGGGGGACAGGATTCCCTGGCATCACCTCCCTACATGGGAGCTCAGGGGATCAGGGTGGTGGTGCCAGCCCTGAAATGGAGTGCGTCTGATGTCTGAGTACAGTGTGGGGCTGGGAGCAGGGCAACTAGAGTTGTAGTGTGGAGGAGAGGGCTGCTCTCTTCTGAGACCTTTCTGAGGGCTGGTGTGACATCAGGATGGTCCTTGGCTCTGTCCTATCCACAGCCATGTGGCCACAGCTTTGTATAATTGTGTTATGGGTGATGGGGCTGGAGGGGTCCACAAGGGACATCCTCCCACTGGCTGTTGGAGGTGACTGAATCCACTCCTGTGATGTGCCCAGGCTTCATTAGTGATGACCATAATCTCAAACATCCAACTGAGCATCCCTGGAGTGGGGAGGACATGGGGGAGGGCTCAGGTGCCTGGTGAGGAGAGATGTGTCTGTGCTGCGTAGTCACCATCTGTTTCCTCTTTTCCTAGCAGCAGCAGCTTCAGACCTTTGACTTAATGGGGTTGGAGTCTATTTAGAAACCCTCTGTTTTGCTGCTTTACCTTTTTTGCCAGTCCAATCCACTGGTTTCATGTGCCGTGTCTGATGCTTTGACCAGTGGCTGTCAGACCTGCTTGTTCCTAGACAGCAAGTCCCAACGAGGCCCTCATCCCTCTCCTCTGGGCTGATGGGAGACATCCATGTAATGGGATCGTATGTTTCTCCATGCCTCTCACTGGGACATTTTACCTCAACGATTAATGGGTTCTGCCTCCTTCTGTCTCCTTCTGCAGTATTTCTATGAAGGGAATGACATCAGCGACCTGCCCGTCAACTTGTCTGTGGTCTGGAACGGGAACTTCGTCATTGACAACCCTCAGAACATCCAGGGTGAGTGAGGGATGGGATCAGGGTGGGAAAGCCGTCTGGAGCTGCCCCAACCTCCAGCTCACCTCTCTCCCCTGCTCCTTCCCCAGTTTGCACCAGTGCCTTGTAGAAGGGAACAATGTTGACAAGGTTTCTAAACAAGAGGCTTTTCTCCAAGAAGCTTTGGGAGAGAGCCCAAAGCTCTGCTTTGGTGTTGAGTCCAAGGTGCTGGTGCGTCTTGTTGCCCTGTGAGTTGGTGGGAGGGGGCAAGAGCAGGTACCCTTTTCCCTAAAACCTTTTGCCCGTGGGCTCTGGGGCCCATGCTGACCCCTGCACTCCTCCTGCTGTTACAGCCCACCTGTACAAGTGCTCAGCCCTGCGGGAGAGCTGCGGGCTGTGCCTCAAGGCTGACCCGCGCTTCGAGTGCGGCTGGTGCGTGTCGGAGAGACGCTGCTCCCTGCGGCAGCACTGCCTGGCCTACGAGAGCAGCTGGATGCACGCCAGCAGCGGCAACAGCCGCTGCACTGACCCCAAGATCACCAAGGTACGTGGGGACAGATGAGTGGAGATGGCCCAGAATGGGACATGGAAGATGGGCATGGAGATGGGGATGGGGCTCTCTGGTGGTGCCTCATAGCAGCCAGATCTACTCGATGTTTGTGTAGTACTTGAATGTTTTTTGTTGCTAATTTAATTTCCAAGGCTAAAATCCACTCTCCCCCACCCCCATGCCCTGGGCTTTCTGGCCCATTTCCGAGATTCCCACCATTCCTGCACATGACTGGAGGATCCAGGAAAGATGCAGCTCCAGGGTGCTCATGTTGCTGTATTTTCTGGGACCAGTAGTTCATCATCATCCCCTTTCCCTGAAAGCTTTTTTGACCTTTGCTTAATAAGATTGTTTATATTCATGTTCACATGCCTTTTGGGCCAAGATCAAGGTTCACAAGGAGGGACTGGTGGGTATTTTGGCTGGATACCTTCTGCTTACCCATGGCTGGCTGGACCTCAGTGGTGTTAATTACTGGAGACTTAGCACAGGATCTGATCTGTTTGAGTTTCAGTGCCTTATCTGATGGAAGCTGGAAATGAGAGTCTTGGCTTTTCTCTGTGCGTGCTGCCTGCCTCTTGCACAGCATGGGCACTGCAGTGTGCTGGGTGGCAGCCGTGTGGGGAAGGGGGGAACAGCCCAACAGGCATGTCCCTGCCTGCAAAGAGCCCTGCCTGCGAGAAGTACTGCCTGCAGAGAGCTGTTCGGGGCTGGTGGAGTGCTGGCAGGAGAAGGGATCCATTCCTGGGGAAGTGGGATTAAGCCTCAGAGTCCATATCCCTACAAGGAGGTCTGCTGTTTTGTGTGGAGCTGCAGGGCTCCCTGTTCCCAGTGGCTTCTCACCATGCTCAGGCTGAACTTCTCAAGTCTGGATCCCTAGGGATGATGGGGGTGGAGACTGCAGTGGCCAGGTCATGGCCAGGGTGGCCTCTTTTTAGGCTGTGCCCTGTCCTCTTTTGTGTTCATGTGACTGGGCTGCAGGCATTCACACACGTGCTACTCACAGCAGCTTCCCAGCAGCTGATGGTGTCCAGGGTTGGTAGCAGCTCTCCTGCCCTGCATCGTTATGAAATTTTGCAGTAACTGTAGGTGCAGCAGGAACAGAGCTGTTAGCAGGTGGGCTTGACCTTAATGCCACTCTGCGTTAGTGCCATGGGGGTTGGCAGTCCTGTGGATGTGTAGCTGTTGCTGTGATGCTCCTCCAGCACCCTGCCTGTAGCCTGCTGCTTCCCACTGCCCCTGTCCCACATTTGGGCTGTGGGCAGCCTTGGAAATGGTCCAGAGAGAAGCCTGGTGCAGAGAGGGCAGCATGGGCTGATGGGGAAAAAGAGTCTCCTACAGTAATTTCATGAGGAGCTGGAGCCTCCTTCTTGCCCAGCCCACTGGAGCGCTGGTGTCTTCATGGGTGCTGGGGCTGGCTGGGAGGTGGCCGTGATTCTTCACCCTTGGAGTGAAGAATCACTTACCCATTGCTCAGTGGTGGGGACAAGCTCCTTCCAGATCTCTGCGGTGTCTTGCCTGGTGCTCTCTGTGACCCTCAGAGTGATATCCTTTCCCTTGGGAAGGGGAAATCTCTTGGCCTCAGCACCTCCTGGCCCTGCTGTGGCCGCCAGAGCTGAGAGCAAGCCAGCTGCTTGTACCCACTGGAGCCGTTCGCTTGTTGATGTAAAAGGACCCTGTGAAACCAATTAGGAGAAAAGCAGCAGTGTTTGTTGGGGCCAGGGGTCCAGAGGTTGAAGGGGGAAAATGGGAGGCTCCAGCAGCCCCTGCTCTCCTTCTCAGCTCCCTCGTCCTGCACACCTTGTTTAGCTGTGACCTCCCTGTGCTTGGCGACCAACGATGTCATTTCATTCCCGGGCTCATTCCTCCCCGAACGCATGGCCCTTGTCAGCTTTGCTGCTGCGGAGGAGGAATCGAACATGCCGGAGCAGCTTTTAACACTCATTTAGGAACACCAAACAAACAGCCGCTGCTTGCCAGCCACCCTGGCGGAGCTTGATTTAAGGGGAAGACCCAACCTGATGCCGGCTGCAGCTGCCAGAACGAGCTCCAATCCCGTACTTGGGCAGGGGCTGAAGAGGGTTTGGGCAAACAGTGGTTCCCCACAGCCCCGGAGGGTTTTGTTGCTGTGTAAATGGTAAGCTGTAGTTGCCTTGGCGGGAGTCAGGGCCCAGGCACCAGGCCCAGCTCTGCTGTCCTGGGACATGTCCCATGGGATGCCTTGTGTGCGGGGGGACTGACTGCCCCTGTTCAAGTTTGTGTGTACTGAAGGTGACCAGCCCAGTGTGAATCCAGAGGGCAGAGGTTAACCCTAGCAGCAATGGCTGCAGTGGGTCTGTGCAGAAACAGCCCCTGGCTCCATGTGGTCCATCAGGGCTGGTACGTGGACTGTGTCTGCTGCTGCACATTTCCCACCCCCAGCTCATGTCTGCTGCTGCACATTTCCCACCCCCAGCTCATCCGCCTTTCCTCCGGCAGAGGTGATGTCCGGGAGTGAGCCCTACACGAGTAGTAGGAGGAGGCAAAAGACGAGGAGGCTCCAGCTGGCTCAGGCCCCAGGGTTGCAGCTGCCCAGATTTGCCAGGAATGCAAAGAGCTTGCATGTGCTTGGTTGTGGCCTGAGCCTGTCCAGGAACTGGGCTTGGTGCAGGCAGAGGTGCCTTCTGGTGCTAGAGGGGCTCTTGGCCAGCGCTGCAGGAGCACGAGCAGAGAAGGGCATCACATGCAACAGTCTCTTTCCCTGGGTTAAGGTGTGCTTTCTTCCTGGACTGACCCAGGCCACATTCCTCTCTCCCTGTCCTGCTACCTGCAGCTGCTTTTTGCCCTGCTCTGTTTTGGTGTCACTGGGGTCCAGCCCTGTCCCCAAACCCACCTGGGGCGTGCAGCCCTGCCATTAATCCCAGTTAGTGCTGCAGGTGGTCACTGGACCTCGGGGCCAGTGATGGCTGATGTAAAACTGCCTGTAATTGCCTGGTTGGAGGCAGCAATGGGCCCACACCTCTGTTCATCTGTCATCCTGCCACCATCTGTCAGGCCACACCTGTCTGCTTTATTGGGCATCATCCTGGTAAATGAGGCGCAGCGCTGGGGTCCCGTCCCTTCCCAGACAGCCAGTCTTAGCACAGGGTTTACTGGCAAAGAGAAACCCTTTTCCCCCCTACCTGCCATTTCCCCCCTGCAGGAACCTGGTCAAGATGCTTTCTCCTTTGAGGTCATCTTGGACGTGGGAACCTCATCCCTGGCTACCTGGGACCTGGCAAAAAGCCAGGCACACCCAGGTGCTTCCTTGCTGGCTCAGCTGGAGCCATGGCTGATGCTGCCCTGTCTCGTTCCCATCCCTGTCCTTGTCACCTGCGAGACAGCTCTGTCTGCAGTGGGGTGTCCAAATCCCAGCCCTCTGCTTAGACACATCTGGTATCTCATGGCTTGTTCCTGGGGGGATTTGTGGATGCAGCTGTCACTGGGGAGGTATTTCCTGCTCTGTGGGCAACTTACAGACACGCTGGCATTTATCATCACCCATCTGCTCCTTGCTGCTCGTAGGGGAGTAACACACATCCTGCGGCTGCCTGGACTGCAGCCTATCTGAGTGAGGTGTCCCTGCGGCTCTTCACCCTTGTGACAGGCCATACTCTCTCCTAGTTATTCCCTGAGACTGGCCCCAGACAAGGAGGGACCCGTCTGACCATCACTGGCGAGAATCTGGGCCTGAAGTTTGAAGATGTTCGCTGGGGCGTTCGAGTGGGCAAAGTGATGTGCGTCCCCATCGAGAGCGAGTACATCAGCGCTGAGCAGTAAGTGCCTGGTGAGGGGCGGGCGTGCTCCAGATCACCTTGGTAGGTCAGGGACGGGGGTGCTGGTGCTAAATGCTGCAAAAGGCCTGGAGCTGGCTGGACTGAACTGGGAGAAAAGTACCTGCTGGTTGTGGTTGCTCTGGGAGGAGCCCAGAGGCTTTGGGGAAGCTCCCTCCATGGCTGGAAGTGCCAACTGCCACCACCTTGATTTCTCATGAATCTGCTGGCACCTGAAACCTTTACTTTGGTGCCAGGACACTGAGAGCTTCTTCCCCTCATCCTTTAGGATTGTGTGTGAAATTGGAGATGCCAGCTCGAGCAAGGTGCATGAGGCACGGGTGGAAGTGTGCATCCGTGACTGCCTGCCCAACTACCGGGCCACATCCCCCAAGAGCTTCACCTTTGTGGTAAGCCCTGTGCCGGGGGACAGGTCTGGCACCCCAGGGGGGAGGTGATGGCGGGTGGTTTTGGGTGGTTTTCTGTGTGAATTGGAAAATTTACGATCGTTTTCCTGGGGGGCAGGTGGGGCTGCCCTGGTCAGACATTGAGTCATGCTGGTTGAATTTCTCTGAGTCTGCCACTGCTCTGCCTCCCCACTGTCCTGCTGGCACTGCCAGCCCTTAGTACTGTGCCCAGCACACAGGTCCCTCTTGTCTGTGGTCCTGTCACCCAGTCGAGGCTGTTTGGGGATGTGGGTTTTGGTTCCCAGCCTGTCTGACTTCAGGGATGCTCTTTTCCTTTGACAGACACCCACTTTCTCCCGTGTGGTCCCAGCCCGGGGTCCTCTCTCCGGCGGCACCTGGATCGCCATCGAAGGCAGCCACCTCAATGCTGGCAGCAATGTCTCTGTGACCATCGGGGGACGGCCCTGTGCTTTTTCAGGGTGAGGGGCACAGAGGATGGTGGAGGATGGGCTACAGGCACCTTTGAAGGCAGCGGGACCCCCTGACAGAGCAGCAGCCAGAAGCCTGTGCTGGGAAGCCAGGAGGGATCCTGGGAGCCAAACCCCCTGGGTGGCCAGAGGTGTCTCCTCTTGAAACCTCTGTGTGTCAGAGGCTGCAGGAAGAGCCCTAAGAACAGGGATTTTTCTCTAAAAGCACAAAGCCCTGAGGCATGAAGTGGATAATTTTTAGATTAGGAATGATAATGGAGCGGCTCTTTAAATATTTTCCTGTGGTAATTACTGGTTATCAGCCCTAATCGCTGCTGTTTGCAGCAGCCGCAGGATGGGAATGCTCAGGAGCTGCTCAGCCTTTCTCAGCTGCCTTTTGTTTCACTTCTTGGTTTTTTTTTTTCACTTTTCCTCCTTTCTTTCTTCACCCCCCAGCTGTTTCAGAAGGGGAGAGGGGCTGGGGCAGGGGGCTCCTAGGCAGCACTGGTCCCCTGGCTGCCCTCGCCTCCCTCCTGCCCAGGCACTGACAGCTTGTGTGTTTTTGCTCCAGGAGAAGTGCCCGTGAGATCCGGTGCAGGACCCCCCCTGGGCACACCCCCGGCGGCTCTCCCATCCTCATCAACATCAACCGGGCAGAGCTGAGCAACCCAGAGGTGAAGTACAACTACACGGAGGACCCCACCATCCAAAAGATTGATCCCGAATGGAGCATCAACAGGTGAGTCGTGAGGAGCTTGAGAGATGCGTAGGGGACTGTTTTCCACACGGATTCCCTGATCCTAATGGGTACATCTCCGTGGTGCAGTGATAACTGGCAGGCTGCGGTCCAAAGACATGGCGAGAGGAGTGTGAGCAATGGCTTGGCACCAGGGCCCTGCTAACTCCTGGCCTGCAGTGCTGAGCCTGGCAGGGGGCAAGAGCAGACAGTGCTTTGGATCTGCTTAATTTCAGCTTGACATTTGGCGGCGGCAAATAAAATTAAAATATTTCCCATTGGGGGATTTTTTGAAATGTTTACATATTTTTCTAAAAGGTTTGAATTGGCTGGAGAGGAGGCAAAGGAATCCATTAAGAGCTGGTGCCAAGGGAAACCTTCCCTAGGCTGTTGATGAGGAGCAAGCTCCCCAGGGGCACGGTCGAGCTCTCTGGGACCACAGGGCTTTTAACACCAAGCCATTGAGAAGAACTGGCAGGGTTCAGCCTGTCCTGTCACCCACTGCATGTGTGGTGGAGAAAGGGATGGCAGAGAGGAACTCAACCTCCTTGGGATGCCTTCCCATTGTGGATGCTTAGTTGCCTTTAGCTTGGGAGCTGTCTTCAGATCTCAAACCTGGACACAGAGTGGGATATTAGTGTTAATTATCAAGTTTTATATCTCTGTTTGGCCTCTGGGTCAGCCTAGATGATTTGGCAGTGATGTGTGCCAGATCCTGCCAGCCATGGTGACCTGTGGGTGGGATAAGAAATTCCTGGGACATTGTGGTTTATCCAGGCTGGGACAGATGGGCATCTGGCTGGAGAGAATGGGTGCTTTCTTCCTAGAACTGGGGACCCAGTGTCAGCTGCCTTTACTAACCCATGGTCTCCACATCTCTAGCGGTGGGACGTTGCTGACCGTGACTGGCACCAACCTGGCCACCATCAAAGAGCCCAGGATCCGGGCCAAGTACTGCAGCTCTGAAAGGGAGAACGTAAGTGGCGCTGGCTGGGGGCAGTGCACAAGGAGGAGGGATGCCATCCCTATGCAACACAGGGCAGAAAGTGCATCCTTGCCCATGAGGTGTGATGGTGGGGAAAGGCTGAGGTCCAGAGGCTGCTGCCCAAAGAGGGGCACTGATCTCTCTGCAAAGCCTCCAGCCAGGTGCTGTCAGGAGAGGGTTAGATCTGAGTGTTCAAAACCGATGGGAGGTTTGTGGGATATCTGCAGGATATTGACAGAAAAAGCCTGTCCCCAGCGACCTCTTGCCTGCTATCCCTTGCACATCCATGGTAGGCAGGAGTCTGTCTCTGCCCTGGGGTGGGATGTGATGCCCGTTGATAGAACAGAACAGGAGATTCCAAATCTAAACCCTGTGTCCAGAGATGTTGCTTTCAGGAGATCCCTGTGGGGTTTGATCCTGACCTCTCTGCTGGGAGCTGGGTGTGACCTCGGTCTGTGCCTCCTGCAGAACTGCACGGTCTACAATGACACCACCATGGTGTGCTACGCACCCTCCATTGACAACCCTGTGCGGAGCCCTCCGGAGCTCGGCGACCGCCCGGATGAGATCGGCTTCGTCATGGATAACGTCCAGGCCCTGCTGATCATCAACACCACCAATTTCGTCTACTACCCAGACCCTGTCTTTGAGCCACTCAGCCCCACAGGGATGCTGGAGCTGAAGCCCAGCTCTCCCCTCATCCTCAAGGTAAGGCAGTCTGCGCCTGGGGGCAGAGGAAGGGAGATGTCCCTTGGTGGAAGTGGCGTTTTGTCTCTCCTGGGGCTAAGTCCTGCACTGTGAGAGCATGCATTTGCCTTATGTTGAGTTTTTTTTAAACATTCCTCTTTGCATGAGAACTGACAATGTCATTCCTTGTTCCCTCAAAGGGCAGGAACCTGCTCCCGCCGGCTGCTGGTAACTCCCGCCTCAACTACACGGTGCTGATTGGAGACACTCCCTGCACCCTGACTGTCTCTGAGACCCAGCTCCTCTGCGAGTCCCCCAACCTCACTGGCCAGCACAAAGTCACGGTAAGTGCTGACACCAGTGCCTTTGCTCCTTGGGTCCAACGTGTCACAGAGGTTCAGTCTTTATCCTGGCACTGGCCCTGCTATGTGTTTGTCCTTGGATAAGGACTGGATAGTCTGTGCATGTGCAGGAGCATCTTCAGGAGCCATCTTTCTGCTCCCTGTGCATCCCTTTTTCTGATTACGTGTTTGGTAGGACAAAATACTTTGCCCCCTCCCCAGCATGCTCAGCTGGGTGTTCTTTTGTCCTGGCTAGCCCTGCCAACAACCTACCTTCCCTGCTGGGTGCAAGGCAGGGGGGTTCCCACCTCTTCCCCCCAGTGCTGGCACACGCTGTAAGGCCGGCTGCTTTGTTTGTGGGGTTGTAGCACAGCGGTGTTCATGCTCCAGGACTCTGCCTTGTTGAAAGGGACCCAGCACGATCCCCACCAGGCTCCCCATCCATGGGGGAACTTGCTTTACATCCCATCTGTTGCTGTAATGTTGTCTGAATGAGACATCAAACTCTCTGCCTGCTCCGTGTGCGCTGGCAGCGTGTCCTGCATGCCATTAAAGCACGTTGCACTGCTCCAGACCAGCCCCTGCCATCCCTTCATTTTACCACATCCTTTGTGCCATGGGCTGGGAGTCATGCCCCAGTTTCCAGCATGGTGGGCACCAGCAGGGAGGGCTGCCCTGGGTGCATATCCCCTGACACCAGGTCCATTTTTTCCCCCACCATGGTGCAGATCAAGGCTGGAGGGTTCGAGTTCTCCCCGGGGACACTGCAGATCTACTCGGACAGCCTGCTCACCCTGCCCGCCATCATCGGGATCGGCGGTGGGGGCGGGCTGCTCCTCCTCATCATCATCATCGTCCTCATCGCCTACAAGCGCAAGTCCCGGGATGCTGACCGGACCCTGAAGCGCCTCCAGCTGCAGATGGACAACCTGGAGTCTCGAGTGGCCCTGGAGTGCAAAGAGGGTGAGGGATCCCTATGCCATCAGTGTGGGGGTCTTCTAGGGTTTCTTACTGCTCCGAGGCTCAGTGTGCTCCCAACCTTCCCCTGCTGCCTTCCGGAGAGGGAATGGGAATGGGCAAAGCTGCTTTGTCAGTGGAAGCGAACTCATTTTGGGTGGGATTTGGGGATTTTTTCCAGTTAAGATATTCTTCTCAATTTCTCCAAATCGGATAAAAGACAGCAAGGAGGGTACCGAAGGCTTCCTGTGAGTGGGCAGTCAGTCTCTCATTATGTGACAGACGGATGCTGTGAAATTGGACAGAATTCCTTGTATGATCCTGCTGATAAAACCTAATTGCCCATTATCCCCCTGAGCTGGCTCCAGAGGCCCTGACCCTGCCAGCCACAGCCACAGCCAGCGCTGCGAATGGAGCAGGCACCGAAAACAAGATAATAAAAAGGGGAAAAAAAGACAACCCCTTTGCTCCCCCAAATCCCCATCCCTCCGCATGCCTGCGGATGGCACTGGTGACAGGGAGAGGGGAGGGAGCTGGTGGAGGGGATGGTGTCTTGTCTTCCACAGCTGGCAGATAAAAGGATCTGCTTTTAATTAAAAGGCACAATCTCTTCCCTGCCTTTTCTCTTTTCTAGTCCCGCTAGTTACAGATAAGATAGCACGCCTTTCAAGCTGACGGTTTGTTTTTTCTCATCAGGCTGACGAGCCTGCAGTCCTCTGCCTGGCTTTCAGCTCCCTTTAAAGTGCTGTTAATTTGATTTTTCTGAGGGTTTTCTCCCCCCACCACAACCCCCTTCCCTGGTGCATCTCCAAGACTCCTCTCCCGTCAGCTTTTCCCTGTAGGTGCAATTAAAGGTTCAGGACCCCCCTGGATCATGTTCCCCTGGGAGTCACAGCTGACTCTGCTCAGATTGGGAGGTGCTGGGGTGGGTGTGTTCAAGTTCTTCTCTCAAGTCGTATTTAGGTCAAAAAGAAATGAGGACATTCTTGTGGTTTAAGCTAACGTTTTCCCTCAGAAGCTCTGGTTTTGTTCAAGTCTTGCTGTTTCCCGCTGCCCCCAGCATCCCTGGGAGGCTGCAAGTGCTAAGCAGGGGGGATTTGAGCCCCCTGGGACCTGGCAATTCTGTTCCCAAATCTGCCACTTGATTTATTCTGGGAATGTCATCCCTACACTCTGCAGCTCAGTTTCTCCATCTGTGAGACAGGGACAACAATCACAGCCTGCCAGGAGGAGGGATGCTGAGCATATTCACGCCTTGAGGGGGTCCACCCATGGGGTGCTGGGGGTGCAGTGGTGGGCTGAGTGCCAGTGCTGTGTGCTGGGTCTCCAAGATGTGTCATTTAATTCTGCTTTTCCCACCGCAGCCTTTGCTGAGCTGCAGACTGACATCAACGAGCTCACTAACGACCTGGACGGGGCTGGCATCCCCTTTCTGGATTACCGTACCTACGCCATGCGGGTTCTCTTCCCAGGGATAGAAGACCACCCTGTGCTGAAGGAGATGGAGGTGTGGGTCTGTCTGTCTGTCTCTGTAGTGTTTCACACTGGGGATGTGCCACTGCATGAGTCCCTGTGCCCCAGGCACAGGGCTGGAGAGATGCTTTGGTTGGATGCTGGCCCGGTGTGGTGCAGCAAAGAGCATCTCGCCACGTGGCAGCCAACACGGATGTGGACTGGCTGCCAAATGGTTACTGTGCTCTCTGACATTAATATCAATATTTATATTAATATCATTGCTGCTGTCATTTTCTACAGCACTTGCTTTATTCAATTGGGTTTGTTTGATGCCTGACCGGTCACTCGTTTTTAGCAGGCTTGTCTGACATCGCCTGCTTGCTTGGCTCCATTTCCCCACGCAGAACCCATCCTTGGCATCCTTCCCCTGCTCCCCAAACCAGCTCCTTCTCCTCTCCCGTCCTCCCCACCTCTGTATAATTTAGTGCATGCAATTGCACAGCAATTGGCTTCTCATGTGCTGGGCTGCTGAGGCCGCTCTTGATTAGAGAAAGGAGGGGGTGACCTCCACTTCCCCTCACTGCTGACCCAGCACAGTAATTAATGTCGACGTGGGCTTCACAATGTATTTAGGAGAAGTAATTGGCCCTGGTGCAAGATGCACGGTCACTAATTACAACACAACAAGCTCTTACCAACTCCAAGTGCACGTGCTGGCGTTGTACGCCAGCATGGCTAGAGCACGGGCCCTGGCCCTCTGCCTGCTCTCTTTCCCTGGTCCCTAATCCCAGCTCTGGAGCATGGTGGGGACCCTGTTTCCATGGATTTCCCCTTGCAGCTCAGGTTTCCGGATGCTCAGAGCCTAAGCAGGCGTGATCGTAGGCCTCCCTGGGGCACAGCCCTTCCTGTCTGTGCAGATGCCTGGTTCTCCTCTCACCTCTGCTCTTGCTCCATAAGATTTTCCCTAAAGAGGAAGGGTGGAAAGGGTATCAAAAAGGGTATCAGAGGATGGATTTTGCATTGGCTGTGACAGGCTGGGTGGGAGTTTGTCCACTTCCAGCTCCTGATTCAAAACATCCTGCTTGAGAGAGCCCACTAGCTCAGCCTGGCCTGGGAAGCAAGGGGTTAAAGTTGCAAAGGAGAAAAAAAAAATCCCCAAAAGAGATTAAATAGAGCAACTACAGTTGTGTAAGCTTCATATAATTTAATCAGGTTTGCTTTTATTTGTCTCTTTACTCAGAGTGTAACATTAGCTATTGCAAGTGACGGGAAGGAAACAGTGCTTGCTCATGCACACACTAATCCGCAGTGAGCACCGGGTTTTGTCGGTACCAGCTCCCTTCCTCTGCAGGGTTTGGGGGGAAGCTTGTTGCTTTGTGAGAATTTAAACCTGATTAAATATTTAATTCAGTATTGTTCATTTATTTCTGCTAATGATCAGCAAGTTAAACACAGGGGCTTAGGGAGGTGATGGGGCAGGGGCCTCAGACATTGCTGTGCTGCTCTTGATTAGGTTTTTATGTCCTCTCGTGGGATGGTCACTGTTGGGCAGGACCTGCTTCCTGTCTTATTGAAATCCTGCTGCTTTACAGCCTATGGTCTACTTTGACTGATCTTGACTGCAAAAGCACCAGCAATGCACAGGGGTGGGAATCCAGCATAACTCCTGCTGCCCCAGTTTCACTGGTGGGTCTGGTAGGTCTGCAGTGCAGCCAGTGCACTCCAACCAGCTCTGGGGTCTTGCCATGCTGGGGAATCAACTGGCATCTCTGTGTCCCCACAGGGAGCAGCTCATGCTGCTTAATCTCAGGCGTCTGCTGAGTTACCAGCATCATTGCATCGAGGTCCCTGTGTGTCTGGAGGGAGGGACTCCAGGAAAATATAACTTTTAAAGTATTTCCATTCCTAGCAGGATGTCATTCTCAGGCCTGCATTAGGAGAAATTGAGCCATGTGGTGCCCACTAGAGGAGCCTCAAGGATGGGGGCAGAGAGGGTTTGTCACTCCCCATTGCTCTTCTGAGTTGCTCTAAGGCAGGTGTCCCCTCTCACCTGGGTAGTGAGGGTGACAGTCCCACCTGGGGACCCATATCAGAGAGTTGGCAAGGACGTGGTGGAAAACAGAGTTTTTGTCCAGTGGAAAAGAGTATTTTGAAGAGCAAAATTACAATTGTGAGGAATTTCACTGAACTGAAAAGTGCCAATCCAAAGTTTTGACTGAAGTTAAATGATTTGATGTGTCAAAACCCTGTTCTTCATTTTGAGTTGGTGTTTTGAAATGAAAAGTGTTGTTTTCTCTCCAAATACCTACATGAAATGAAATTTTACGCTTATTCTCCCATTCAGGAAGACAAGATTGGGGAATAGTTTTAACCACAGCAAGGCTTTTGTTCAGAGGAAATCTCTTCTAACAGGAAAGCAGAGTGTTGTAGAAATATTCATTTCTGGTAAGAAGTGTGGTCAGGGCTGACCAGACCTGGGCTGCCGATGGCAGCATGGAGATGAAAGCATCCCAGCCCAATCCCTGTTGGGTCCTACATGGCCAAGTATGGCCAGAAATACACCTTCAAACATCTCATGAGAAAAGGGACTGTTTCAGGCTGCGTCTGGAGTGGGACATTGCCAGGTTTCTGCTGTTTGCTTCCCTGTCTGAAATTCATCTCCTCCAAACCAGGCAGGTTTGCTGCTGGCAGAGCTCAGGGTTGTGGCTTTATTTGCTTTCTGTGCAATACCCCAAGTGCATGTTGCAGTGACTTGGGTGGGAATTGGGCTGCTTGTTAGCTGAAATTGAAAATTATAATTTGTGTGTGTGCTTGGGAGAGAAAGAGTGTGTATGGGAGGGAAGTGCATTTATGTGCCTGCACGCAAGTGGGAGAGAGTCTTTGTATGGAAGGGTGTGTATATATAGACATCTCTATACAGCGATGCCCTGAGACTGTTAACCTGGTACTGGGGTATTACAAACTAGATAACACTCTGGAGGGAACTGAGACTGATCACCAAAGAGGAAGCTTGATAGTATGGAGGGAGGAAATCCATCTGCTTCTTGACCCTTTTTCATCATTTCTTCTTGTGGGATGAGGGTGAATCCAGGGTATTGTTCAGCCCAGTCACCTGTTTGTCACCCTCCTGGTCATGCCTGTCTCTCAGCTTTGCTCTATCCTTTCAGGTCCAGGCAAATGTGGAGAAGTCCTTGACCCTCTTTGGTCAACTCCTGAACAAGAAGCACTTCTTGTTGACCTTCATCCGCACTCTGGAGGCTCAGCGGAGCTTCTCCATGCGGGACCGCGGCAATGTGGCCTCCCTCATCATGACGGCGCTGCAGGGCGAGATGGAGTATGCCACAGGTGTGCTGAAGCAGCTCCTCTCTGACCTTATCGAGAAGAACCTGGAGAGTAAGAACCACCCCAAGCTGCTCTTGCGGAGGTGAGTAACCAGCCGAGAGTTTGGAGCTGTGGGACAGTGCCCAGGCTCTTCTGAGTGTGGTGACACGAGCTGGTGTCCTTTGGGGGTGCTGTCAGTGATGGCTTTGGTGTTGGCTGTGGCAGTGTGAGCACTGGGTGTGTGGTCAAGCATTTCCTTGCCTGTTTGCGTGCAAGTGCCCCCAGCCAACTCAGAACACCCATGGGATGTTCTCACGCTAGTTTGACCCATGTGGGCTTATGTTGCCTGGGAAGGAGTGACCAAGGTACTCGGCAGCTGCCAGCTGCACAGGCTGGTGCAGGGAGGGTACATGCTGGTGCCAGGCACTGTGGCATGTAAGGATGCCCCCGTCTGCCTTCCCTTCTCCAGGTGATCAGGTGGTCCTCCCCACCTCTTGGCATGTGGAGTGTCTCTTGCCTTGCCTGGCAGCTGCATGGGTGCCTCTGTGGGCTGGCAGCAGGCAGGAGTCCTCCTTTCCCTGCTGTCTCCTCAGGGCTTGTCCACCTTGCCAGTCACATGGGGGTTTTCCCGGGAAAGCCAAGTGGATTTTTGGAAGCTGGGAGTCTCAACGGGGCTGGTGGGAGTGCGAGCAGGAGGCAGCCTGCCAAGCCCTGCTGTGAGTCTGCCTGGCCCATCAATATTTAACGATAGCTCTGAGCTCTCCTTCATCACAGACTGATGAATATTGAAAGATACACCAAGTCCTGAACAAAAACTATTAATAAGCTCTACTGGTTCAGCTCGAGGCCCTCTGTGCCATCTTCTCCCTTCACACACCATGCTGTACCTCCCCATCTCTACCTCCTCCGGCCCAGTGCCACCAGCCTCCAGCGGAGATGCAGGGATGGCTGAGCAGCACCAGGGATGGCTGGCATGTCACCAGGAAGGCTCAAGGAAACCAGAGCATCTTCCAAACATCAGCTGATGTTCATGGCATGGCCAGACTGGACAAAGCCTGTGAGGTTTTGTGTGCTTGACCATGGGGAAACACCTGGAGAAGACCCAGGTGTGAGCTGGTCCCAGTTACATCCGTGTTACCAGTCTTTTAGACACATTGCTTTCTTTCTCTGCTGCATTTATCATGTTACAAGGGTGCCCTTAATGTTTCAAAGCATCTCATTAGCAGAGTGTCAGAGGGGTGTGTGGTGCAGACCTATGGCTGACTGGGAGTCGGGTGGGTCTTGGAGGAGCCAACCGGTGTTCTCCATCCCTGTTCCCTGAGTGCATCCTTAGGCTCTTCCCTTCTGATTGTCCCTCCACAACACCAGGTTTCACTGAAATATTAAACACATTTCCAGCTCCTGAAGTAAATCAATAAAATATAAATAAAAGGCAGTATGAGGAGGCCAGCACAGCAGCGGCTGATCCGTAGCAGTAGAACAGGGGCAGAGCCCAGCCTGCGCCAGTGCAGTGAGAGCTGGCAGCCCAAAGACTGTTGGTCCCCAGCCCCAGCACTCGAGGGCCCATTGCAGTTAGGACAGGGATGAGGCCCCCTGACCAGTGCCTTGCTTGTGCCTCCCTGAGTGATATTTAACAGAGCCACTGTTCTTCCTGAAGCCATGGCGTGGAGTAAGCGGTGCCAAGGGCTGGGCTTCTCCATCCAGTTGATTAGCCCTGCTGTTGGGTGTGAGAGTGTGCTTACCGCCCAGGGCAACTGGATTAACATTGATCTAACTGGGGAGAGCTGTTATTTATTCTGTTGTTGGATAATCCCCCCCTTGCTGTGGCATCTGGCTCTATTGCGGATAAAGACAAACATCCGCCAGAGCTCGAGTGGTGGCACTTCAGATGAGCATTACAGGCTTGTCAGCAAAGGACCTGGTCCAGGGCTGGGGAGAATGTCTGCTGAATTGCTTCAGTCCACTCCTCCCTTGGCTTTCTCCCCATGTCCCTTTCCTTCTCCTTTTTTTTGTTCCCCATGATGGATTAATTTTTCCTGTTGGGGGCAGGAAGTCTTCCCTTCCCTGGAGGCTTGGGTAATGCTGTCCCCAAATGATTTAAGGAAGGCTGTGCTGTTCCAGGGGCGGGGGGGGGCAAAAAGGGCTAAACCCCATTAGCACAAGAGAAAACCTTAGAAGGGGCCATATGACCCTGAGTCAGCTTGAATAAACTCTGGGAAAGTGGATTTCCTAGCCCAGCCATCTGCTCCTGGCCCATCTGTTGGGCATGGCATTGCCCTGGGGCAGTGCATGGCATTGGGCAGTGGGACTCCTTCTGGTGGCTCTGACATTTGCGTTTCTTCTGGGTTTTGTTTCTTGAGTCAACTCGTTTGTATTTGTTTCCCTGGTGCAAGAGGAATGCAGCCACATCCCTGAGGTTATTAGTATTGCCTGTGCTTTCAGGAGCGTCTGCGTTTGCAAGTGGCTGATCTGATGATTAATGCATGGATAAGCTGAAGAAGCCTAACCAGAAAGGGTCGAGGGACTGGCTGGCATTTTTACTTTAAAAAGAGTGAAAACCAAAGCCATGATAAAAATAATAGATGTGTTAAGGGGAATTTTAATCTTGAGGCAGAGAGATAAGGTGTTGTGTGTTAAGCTCCACCTGTAGGGCTGCACAGTTCACCTGGCTCCGGTGTCACCCTCACCTCCCTCCATGCCAGGCTGTCCCTCTCTCTGCTGGTGTGGCACATCCTGGCTGCAGTACCAGCACCCTGAGGGACCCACATCCTATTTGGACCCACCATGTTTCACACCCATCCTGCAGGATCTCCCTCTTGTGCATGGTCCCAAACAGACACAGGTCCCCCTGGACCTTCCCTGCCATGCTGCTTTGGAGCATGATGGCATCTGGATTGGAACCATGCTTTAGGAAACTAGGGGCAATATATAGGTTTTCTTAAGGCAGTTTTGGCTGTTTCCTTCAACTGTGTCTCCGAAAGCTGAGAGACATGGCTCCATTTTTAAATTCCTTTTGGAGCAGGTGGTTGCAGCACTGTATACCTGCAAACTCCTATATCACTCCCCACTCCCAGGGAAAGGTTAAATCTCAAGCCTGGCACAGTCTTTGTGTTCCAAAGGTACATGGAAAACAGGTTAAGCTTCCAACCACTGCTCTTACTCCTTCCTCCTTTAATCCCCTTGTTTATGGCTGAATTAGTACTAGAGATAAGTTTTACTAAAAATGTATTGGGGTCAAAGACTCTGGACCTAAATCCAGTGGTGGCTTTAACCAAGACCTTGTACAGTGGTCTGGTGGTGGTTATTATCCTCTTACTCTACTGTGGGCCCCCGGCTTTGAAGCTTTAGAGATCAAGGGGTATGAGAGAGGTCGCAGGGAAGTCCCTTGTCATCTGTAGTGGTGGCCTGCATCAGGGCAATGGCAGTGTTGAGTGCATTACAGGAGCAGAAGGCAGCAGCAGCTGGTCCCAGGTGGGGAGAGGGGCTTCCAGCTAGATCGAGCACATGGTTTTGTGGGAGGAGGTGCTCCTGTCATGGGAATGTGGGTCAGGATCTGGCTTTGCTTTGCAACCTCAGCTCTTCCTTCAGGGTGTACTTTAACTGGGGAGCTTGAGGTAGGTTTGGTGACATTGTACCTGGCTCAGGTGTGTCATACAGTCCTCCTGCGGAGGGAGCTGCCTGGTTCCAATGGGATGTGATAGAAGAAACAAAGTTCATTGAAGTAGAAGGTACCAGGGGGAAACAGAAAGCTGCTCATCCCCTGGGTGAAAGTCCCCATGGGATAAGGTTGAGCTCTCCAGTTCTCCAAATATACTGGAGACCAATTACTTCTCCCTCTTTGGGGGCTACTGTGGCTCAGCCCTGTGGATGGGCAGGCTTTCCACTAGAGCTTGTGCTGTCTGCTTGTTCCCCCTACTTTGAGGATCCTGCCTTTCCACGTGAGACTTTTTAAAGCCAAAAATAATTTAGCCACAGTCTAAGGGTGAAGTGGCAATGGGTGAGATCAGAGACCTTTAATATTCTCTGCTGATGGTTTTGCTCTCTACTTTCCCTACAGAACAGAATCAGTGGCAGAGAAGATGCTGACGAATTGGTTCACGTTTCTGCTGTACAAGTTTCTGAAGGTGAGTTTGGGAAGGGATGGCAACCCTGTGTGGAGAGGGAGGTGGTTTCTGCCTTGCCAGGACAGGCAGCATGCTACCTAAAACCTGGACTATGATGCTCCTGAGCATTGCCACTCCCTCCTGGAGCAGAGATTGCTTCCCAGACCTCTGTTCCCATCCTGGTTTTCTGAGATGTGATTAGTAATTCTGGGTCTCCTTTTTGGGAAATAGCTGAGTTTGAGAAATGAAATCCATATTGGGATTGCTTAATGCATAGTGGGATTGAGATCTTAACAATGGTGCCCTGAGGAAAGATAAATATGAAGCAACTCAGCTGAGTCTTGGAGTGGTCCCCATTCCTCTCTTCTTGCCTCTGCTTGTGTAACTCAGGCAGAAAAAGCCTTGGGAGCTGGTCTTTCTGTAGGCATGACTGTGATTGGAGGCTATTTCTGCCTGTTTGAGTGGCAGTTTGGTGAGTTGCACTCTTCATGTAGCACTGCCACTGCTTCTTCATCTCTCCAACACTGAGGTTCCATGGTAGGGGAACTGTTTCCTGCAGGCATCTCTACCACTGCTGCTTCCCCTGCAAAAGGTGCCTCATTGGGGATGAATGCCTGAGGGACCTGTTGACAGCCAGGGACACAGCTCTCCGCTGTGTTAGCTTGAATTCACCTTTTTCCAAGTTTCATCAGGGTAGCAGAAGAAGATATCAAAGTGTAAGCTCTGGTTTTAGCGCTTGTTCATCTACCCGTATTGAGAACATTTATTCCAACAGCACCAGTGCTTCCACCTGCTGGAGCTGCACCAGTGGCCATGTAGGTTACACAGAAGCATCTCCAGGCCATGCACCCCTGCCTCAGTCCTGCTACCGCTTTGGGATGGCTCCGTCAGGGTGAACGGCACCTGCAGTCCTGATGTGGGTCTGTCAGTCAGCAGAGCTGTTTCTTGGGATCCTACCTGGTGTCAGTGCAGCAAGGCTGGGTGGCACGCAGCAGTTTTTGTGGGATTTCATCCCTCATTAAGATAAAGAGAGTTTGAACCACTTCCAGCCAAGAGATGAGAGCGAGCAGTAGTATGAGCAGAACTCAAGTGATCGTCAACGAGAGGTGATTTATAATATCACTTACATGCACTTGGCATTTTGCCTCTGTCGAGGGATAGCCTGTATCTATAAAAATCTCGCTAGCGTGCAGTGGAGATGGCTTGCCAGAGGTGGGAGAGGAGAGAAGCTGTGCTGGTCATGGGGAGGTGTCAAACCTCCTTCCACCTCTTTGTGCCAGGGCTTTGCCCAGCAGGGCCCCTGCAGCAGCAGTGCCCAGTGGGATTGGACAGGGCACCGGCAGATGGCTCTTTGGGCTTTGTGGACTTGGTGGAACAGGCAGGAGTAGCTCTCCTTGTGGATAAACTCCCTCAAGGCTCCCTGAAGTGGGCAGGGTTGTGCTTTGGCCAAGCAAAGTGTGGTGCATAGCCTATGAAGGCCAACAGCGGCGTTTGGGGACGTTGCATTCACATGTGTGACCTGACTCCCTTGGCCTGTCCTGACTGGGCTGAGCCATGTGGGCAGGTGGCAGGGGTATGCTCACCTTGTTCAGAAACTGCTTTGGATCAGCTCATGTACCACCACTGTCCTGCATCTGTCCTTGTATAGCCTTGTTCCCTTTCAGAGAGGCTTCTGGGTGCATCACCAGTGCAGGTTGAGGATTAGGAGCAGCAGGTGAGAGATGTGGGGATGATACCAGAGCAGTGGTTTTTATAAAGTCCTTGGCTAGACCATGACTTTTGCATGGGAAAATGCCTCCAGTCTCTGAGTGGTAGCAGCAGGAGAGATGTCTGATCTAGATGCACCATTACAGAAGAAACATACACAGAGGACCTGAATAAACTTGCTGGCTGTGAAATTTGTTGTGCTGGGATTCCTTTCCCCGGGAAGTGGTTGAAACTCCATTGCTTGAGTCACTTGAGTTAGACTGGAAGAGGCTTGAGGATGTGCTCGTGGCCTCTCCTGGGTCAGAGGAGACCCACGGGGTGATTTCTGCCTGTGTCCTGGCAGTGAGGATCACAGGTGGCATCAAAAGCAGGAGAAGCCTGTGGAGTAGATGGAGAGTATCACAGCAGACAGTTTGCCAGCAGGGAAACTGCCCCAAACTGCAGTAATTGTGCGTGTAAATGAGGCAGGCGGCCGCGTGCCCAGCTGCCAGATCGGCTCTCAGCAAACCTGCCCGGAGCAGGGCCGGGCATTCGGCATCACATGGCTGAGATATGCTGGGGTGAGGGACAGGGACAGGACACCCTCCCATGCCCAGGGCCAGCAGCTTAGGGAGCCAGTGAGGGCTGGCAATTTCAGGAGGAGCATTTATCAGACTCTTAATGAGACACCTCAGGGAAAGGGAGACGGATAAATTGAGACAAGTGCTGAAAAATGCACAATATTAGGTGCCTGATGAGCTAGATCTAGTCAGTAAGACAGTTTGGGAGTTAGCTGGCTTGCCTCAGCCTGCTCCCAACATACCAACCCGGGCATGCATGGGGTGTCTGCAGCTGCCCTCCTCCAGCTCGGCTCTCAGAGAGAGCCCTCCCAAAGCCCTTCTCAGTCAGGCCCCCAGCAGTGAGCAAACTGCATAAGGGCTGGCAGTGTGAGCACAGCCACATTTAGGGGGCAGGCTCCCTTCCATCAACATGAGGGGCCACTTGGCTCCATCTCAGTGGTCCCCTTGCTGTGTTTCACCTGAAGGAGTTCATCTTGGGTCAACTGCCCGGCACTGGTTTCTTTGGTCCCTGTTCATTTTGTTGGTCTCTGTCAGGGATGATCCCTAAACCACCCTCACCTGTGGTGTCTCAGCACACTGTGACCCACAGAGCATCTTGGCCCTGATCTTCAGGATCTGGTGGGGCCAGTGAGGCTGGGAGTGAGGTGCTGCATTTTGAGGGTAGGACCCAGACTCAGAACAGGAGGGTCAGCCGAACTGCAATGTGGAGGATGCTCAGAGTCAGGGGGACAGGGCAGAGGGGCTGTTTTGGTTGACATTAAGGTGTCTGACAGGTCAGAAGGAGACCAGAATCCCGGGGTACACTGGGGCCTGCAAAAGCCTGCATGATGCTGGAGGAGTGGTGTACCCATCAAATGAACCGCTGATGCCTCCATCCTTCCAAGGAGGCTGTAGGGCTAGCTCTAATCCATGCAGCCAAATTTCCTCTCAGCCCAGCTGGCATTTGAGGAACAGAGGAGGTGATGCTGAGGAGGTGATGCTGTGGTGTCTAGAGAGCAACTGGGATGCCAGTGGGGGAAGGACTGAGCCCACCTGTCTTGGTGTGGATTCCCAGAGGTGGGTGCAGAGCTGCAGCTGGTGGGACAGCACCCATGCCTTGCTGGAGAGGGGAAGGCTGTTCACTGAGATGGGAGCAGCCATGCCAGATGAAAGCAGGAGTCTTGCTCCAAGCTGTCCTCCATCCACACCACTTCCACAGACTTGGAAGTTTCACAACGAGTTTTTACAAGCAACCAAAAGAAGCAACTCAGGTCTTCTGGAGGGGTAGGCCTGGGGTGCCGTGGGACCCCTGGGGGCTCACCACTCTGTGGCCAGCCTTGCCTCGTCGGGCAGCCAGTGATGCACAGCCAAGCACCCACTTGGGTCTCTCACTTTTCCAGGCTGACTTAATGAAGCCAAGTTTGCAAATGAAACATAATTTCAAAGACAGGCGTGTTGTCGGAAGGTCTGGGGATGATGTATGCCTGTTCCTGCTCGTTAGCAGCTGTCTCTTTAATTACCGCAGATGCTAACGAGATGCTAACAGCATATGGTGACAGGGAGAGCAGCCGCACTTTGCACCAAAGTACAATTTATTTGTGAGGCGGCCAGGAGGGAGGGACGAGGGCTGGTGGGGTAAAATCTACTGGGACTTTTCCCCATCCCCTCCGCTCCCATCATACCTTTTATTCTCCCTTAGGGCTAATTCCTGTATCTGGAAGGGCTCACTGCGATGCAGCTCAGGGGAAATGTTTGGGCCCTGGGTGAGAAAGGGGTGTCCACTCCCAGTCCCCCTATACCAACACATTGCTCCAGGCTGGTTGGTGCCTCCAACCTTGGCATGTCCTTTCCTGTTCCTGAATCCAACATCTCTGGGGGAAAGTGTCTGGTCTAGTTTCCCGTTCCCTTCCTTGCAGATTAATGCTGGTATGCGTCTGTCTGGTGGCTAAAGCTAGCTCTGACTACAGGGGTTTGCAGTGAGGGGATGTAGGTGGCAAATGATTTAACTACAGGAGACCTCATTGCCTGGTCCCCTCCATCGCTGGGAGTCTCAGGGTAGGGTTGTCAATGGGTTACTCCCTTGCTTTTCCTTCCCAGTGTATTTGGCTGCCTGTGCCCAGCTGTCATTTGAAGAAACCTCCTTTGACCTCTCATGTGAGACAGAGCTCCTGGCAGATGTCAGAACTGCATTGTGCTACCTGGGCAAGAGCCCCCAGGCTGTCCCATGCAGCATACCCTTTCCAGTCCTCAGGTGCTTCTCTTGGCTGGAGCAGGTCAACAGACAGGTCGTATCCCATATACAGAGTTCCCAGACCTCTTCACGAGCCCTGAATTTAACCTTTTTAACTCATCTTTGGCCTGTAGAAGGAGCAGAGTTCACAGAGGAGTGTCTGGAAACTCTGGGAAAGTGAGCCTAGGCATTGATAGACAAGGCCAAGCACCTTCAGTGGGCTTGGAAGGAGAGAATGAGTTCCCTCCACAAGATGAATTTTACTGTGGGCCCCCTTTCCTGTAGTCTTGAGCTGGAGTCTCTTTGTAAAGCCACATATGAGGTTTGATGTTGCAGGGCCACAGCAGGCTCCTGACACGGCGATGGTTCTTGAAAGGTAAAGCTGGTGCCTGGCACCTTCTCACCCCTCTCTCTCCCTCTCCTTCATCCTCTGTCCTGCAGGAGTGTGCTGGGGAACCACTCTTCATGCTCTACTGTGCCATCAAGCAGCAGATGGAGAAGGGACCCATTGATGCCATCACAGGAGAGGCTCGCTACTCCCTCAGTGAGGACAAGCTTATCCGGCAGCAGATTGACTACAAAATGCTGGTTAGTGCAACCAGAAGCCTCAGTGTTACTGGTGCTTGCCAGGACTGCCAGGTCCAGCTATTTAACAAGATCTTGAAGGCACCCAAAGTACTTTTAAGAGAGTGGTTTGTCCCTTCTTCTTTCCAGCATCCCTGGGGGGCTTCTTTTTCTGTCTGAGTGGTGCCCATCTCTGCCAGGGTTAGAAACAGGGCCTTTGCTTGGCAAGGTTTGCTCTTGCCATGGGCCTGAGAAAGTCAAACATGAACTGGATCCTGCTCCATATCTCTCCAAGCAAATCCCATGGCTGTGACAGATATGGGTGAGAGATGCTGTTGAGCATGTGCTGCTTGGAGCAGTCCATGGCTCATGTTGGGTGGGGATCAAAGCTAGAGCCTTGAGAATAATGCCAGAGATGGAGAGGATTCTCCTCCTTATGAACCCTCTCCTCAGTCCAGCTAAATGATAAGCCAGGCCCTTCCCTTGGCTGAGCCTGCAGCTGGTTCTTCACTGGGGTGGGTCGGGAGGGGAGTGGAGTGTACCTGGGCATTGCTCAGTCTGGACAGGTTTTGGTGCATTGAGATGAGGTTTGCTGACCCAGCATTCCTCCACTGACACGGTGCTCTCTTTCTGGGAATAGCTGGAGATTTGAGGGTGGCAGGGAGAGGTGGGGAAAGGAAAAAGGGAGAGCAGGAATGTGCCACGTGGCTGCAGCTCCACAGCAGCACAGGAGGTGAGAAGACATGACCTTTAGACAGCTCTAGCCTCGCGTCCTCGGATCTGCCTTTGCAGCCAGTGCATCACAGCCTCTCACTCGAGCCTTTCTGACCTCCCCTCCTGTGCAGACCCTCAACTGCGTGAATCCCGAGAACGAGAACGCCCCGGAGATCCCTGTCAAGGTGCTGAACTGTGACACCATCACACAGGTGAAGGAGAAGCTGCTGGATGCTGTCTACAAGGGTGTGCCCTATTCCCAGCGACCCAAAGCTGGAGACATGGACCTGGGTAAGAGAGAAGCCAAGCCACTGCCCTGTGGGGAGCAGGGATGTGACTAAGAGCAGAAGTCCCACAAAAACTATTCAAGGCAGGAAAATCTGTCTCCTACAGGAGCATATTTGTGCTTGTTCAGTCCACTTTTGCTGTGCTGGTGGCACTGACTGTGTTTGTGGAGCCCTGGTATGAGGGTGTGGGTCCTGCCAGTAGAGGGAATGGGGAGAGGAGCCTCCTTGGTTCTGGCTGTGGTCTGGATTGCAGACTTGAGGTGTCTGAAGCCCAAGGAGGCCAGCAGTAGTTGAAAACAGTGTCAATAATCTTATTCCTAATGGAGGGACAGGACAGTGGAGAAAAGCAAAGGAAACAGTCACCAGGCTCTTTTCCTTGAGTACTTGAATTTGCTCAACACATTGATAGTCACCAGTCCTGGGGTTCAAAAGAGGTTTGGAGGGCTCCCAGACTGTGCTCCTACCCTCTCCTTGGCTTTGTGCTCCTGTCACCCGCTAACCATGAGCCCTTCTCCTCATGGGGACAGAGTGGCGGCAGGGCAGGATGGCCCGGATCATACTGCAGGACGAAGATGTCACCACAAAGATCGACAATGACTGGAAGAGGCTGAACACCCTGGCCCACTACCAGGTAAAGGCTGTCGTGGTGGGGAGCTCTGAGCAGTCATCAGCTCCTTTGAGCTTGAGCATCTCTTCCCCCTCCTCAGCTTGGTCAAGGCCTGGGCTCAGCTCTCCAGAGGCATGGCCAGGAGGTCTGCAGTCACTTTCCTGCCTGGGCCCCATATTTATGGTCCTTTTAAATGGGGCATCTCCAGGACTCATAGAGGCTGTTTCTAGCTCTGACCTTACTTTACCATTTTCATGCCAAGTATCTGGTGTGTTCCTGTTCTGCCCCTTCCCCTGAGCTGTCGCAGAGGTATGTCAGTCCCCTTTGCTGTAGATGATGTCCCTGGGATGGGTGGCAGTATAGCTTCATCCCGCCGGGGCCGGTTTCTCCCTGTGCCAGGACTGTTCCCCCCATGCCTCTCCAGTGTAGCAGCCTGCTCACACCATCTCTGCCTGCAGGTGACAGATGGCTCCTCGGTAGCCCTGGTGCCCAAGCAGAACTCAGCATACAACATCTCCAACTCCTCCACCTTCACCAAGTCCCTCAGCAGATACGGTGAGCGCACAGGGGCATCCTCCGCTGGGCTGGCAGGGGAGCTGGCACTGGGCTGGGCGTGCAGACCAAGGCACAGGGCAAGTGACTGTAACTGTGGCTCATGTGAACAAAGTCCTCCAAACTCCCAGCTCTCCTGCACCATCCTATTTATTCTGGTGTTAGAGAGGGAGAGGATGTGCCCAGAGCCATCTCTCTTTGCAGTGTTTCGGACTCAGGGGAGAAAGACACGTGTGAGATTGCTGCTGTTAAGAGATCCCTTCCCTTTTATTCCCCTGAAATCTAATTAAAATAGGCACAGAGGCACTTAGCACTTAAAAGAGCAGAGTTGAAGACTGCAGTGAATATGCTGGCAGGTGTACTTCAGCCTTGGTTTGGAAGGGAATAGTGCGGTCAGCTCAAACTGACGCAGGAGGCATTTGTGGTCCTGCCACTTCTGTGCTGGGAGCAAGACAGGACTCTAAAAAATTCCTTCCGCAGTGTTTCTGACCCCTGTATATCAGACAGGCTTGCATGTGGCCCAGCAGGCTGTGAGGATGGTCCCAGCAGAGCTCCCAATCCATGGTGGCTGCAGAGGCTGGATCCCAAAGCTTCTGTGGAGGGAAGGGGAGTAATGGGGCTGGTGGCAAGGCAGAGGTGGGCAGGGTATGAGCATCCTCCTCTGCTTGGTGCTTGCAGAGAGCATGCTGAGGACAGCCAGCAGCCCCGACAGCTTGCGCTCACGGACCCCCATGATCACCCCTGACCTGGAGAGCGGCACCAAGCTCTGGCACCTGGTGAAAAACCATGACCACATGGACCAGCGGGAGGGCGACCGGGGCAGCAAGATGGTCTCAGAAATCTACCTGACCCGTCTGTTAGCAACCAAGGTATGGTCCAGAGGCACAGAGCTGCTGCCTGGCTTTTGCAGTCTGGGTGGGGAAGGGTAGTGATTTGCACTGTCCAAAAGTGGTAAGCACTACTTTTTTATTAGCTGCCTGCTCCCGCACGGGAGGAGCTGCTCTGTTAGTCTCTTTCCTGAGCTGGAGATGATGGTTTTGTGTGTCAAAACCTTCGGTGAATATCCCTTGAGTGGATATTCCTATTTGCTTTTTGCACCCTTTGGTGTTTTTGTATCTGTGAGCAGCTGCTGGTCTGCAAAGCAGAGATGCCTTGGGACAGGTACTTCATCTTCTTTGGTGTTTGGGAAAAAGTGCAGAATTGGTGCAGAAATGTGGGAAGGGTAATTACCTGGGCATTTGGCCTCACAGCAGGTTCCCCTTGATTCAGTACATACAAACCTTTTCCAGTGCTGAGTAGGTGCTATGTGTCTGAAATGTTCCTAGAGAGGATCAGAGGGCTGTGCTGAAGATACTGGCTCAGGACTGCAGAGACTGGGCTCAGCGACTTGGTTCCCTGCCTCATGGGACGAGGGCTTTTTTGGTGATTTCTGTTGTCAGTTCTTGGGTATCCTAATGGGACCCAAAAAAGACCACATTCACTTGGTTTTTGCTCTGTATTGTGTTTTTATTTGTATGCTTTTAGCATTACAGATAATACAGTGAAGGAGACACCTCATCATTGCAGTGTTTATTTTCCAGTATAAATCACTGAGAACCAGTAGGGTTACACAGACTGTATTGTGCTGCTATTCCAGGTGTAGGAATAGAAGTGAAATTGGTTTAGAGGTCGCCATTACTTAAAGACACACCTCTCTGTTGGTTCTGGGTGTTGCTGAGCAGCCCTTCTCTCGTTCTCCTCTTCAGGGCACTTTGCAGAAATTCGTGGATGACCTGTTTGAGACCATCTTCAGCACAGCTCACCGTGGGAGCGCGCTGCCCCTCGCCATCAAATACATGTTTGATTTCCTGGATGAACAGGCTGATAAGCATCAGATCAATGATTATGATGTCAGGCACACCTGGAAGAGTAACTGGTAATGGAGAGGGACAGTGGGATGGGGAGGGAACCTAACATCACAGTGTCCAATCCCTCCCATGGGGAGCGGAAATATGTACCTGGAAATGATCCAGGACAAGAAAGGCCCATATATCTGTATTTCGGGTGTGGGTAAATCCTTTGCATGCCTTCGTTCATCAGAAAAAATCCCAGGAATGCAATGCTCCCTCAGCCCTTCCATCCCCAAATCCCAGGCACCACGCTCCCCCTGATGGCTGCAGTTGCTGAGGACCACAGCAGCTCTGTTTCCTTCTCACCTTGGCCTTCTCAGTCCTCCGGGCTCCTCTGGGGATGCCAGTCCCAGTTCTCATCACCACTGTCCTGAAGGTGTTTCCACACTCCTTCCTGTCAGTCAGCCGAGCGTGCCCTAACAAAGTCAGCACAAAGCCGAGTACACATCCTCCCTAGCCTTGCCCTCAGAGCCAGCCCCTCGGCTCTGCTAATCACTGGCTGAAAAGCAGGGCGGAGCAGCTGAGGAGCCCTCCGTGGGTGCTGTGCTGGGGCCAGGGCTCCAGCAGGCGTTGGCTCTGCAGCCCCCCTTGGCATTTTTCATTTCTGCTGCCTCACTGATTTTATCTCTCTGATCTTGCCATGATTGGAGATGGGTACCTAAGTTCCCGTGTCTGGCATTTGTTAAATTGCAGCCAAATTGCTTTTGTGTAGTTCGGTAACTGTTTGCAATTAGCAGGGCAGGAAAAGAAACATTTTTAAATGGAGATGTGAGAGCGCGGAAGTGCTTGGAACTGATTTATAACTCGGCTTCCTATATTAAAAGAAGGAGTGAAAGGCAAGGGAGGAAAAAAAAAAGCCCCGCTCTTCAGGGGCTGGGCACGAAAGCTCCTGCATACTAATGCCTGTGCTTATCTCTGGGCGCTAATTCGACGTGTGGAGCTAATTTCTCCAGGCCATTCCCTTCACAAATGAAATATGTACATGCACCCAGTACCCTCATTAGGAAAGTCCTGGGGAACGAAGTGTGTTTTGTCTTAGATAAAAGCATTTGCTGAGTGTAGGTGCTGGGGGATGACAGAGCAGAGAGGCTTTCTGATGGGGGAGGCTCTGAGATGCTCCTGGGAGAGGAGAGGGACAGCAGAATTGGGAAACAGTGCCGTGGAGGGTGGCATGTGTGTCAGTATGCAGGAAACATCCAGTCAGTGGCTCGCCAGAAGACCCACTCTTGCCTTTACAGCTGAGAGCTTTATTTCCAGCTTCTAAGGCTGCCTAAATTCTCCTCTGGTGTTAAATGTGCTAATGAGTCCCTTGAGGAGTCCAGTTAACTCCCTCCTCCGACATGGGAGATGTGTGAAATGCCACACAGTGCCTTCGAAGGGATTATTGATGTGAGAGAAGGGGACTGGGCTTGGTTAAACCCATGGGCTCAGCAAGGTCTCTTCAGTGTGAGTGAATCCTTGGAGAAACCACAGATCTGCACTGTCCTGGTTTGCCTTCGGAGATGTTGGCAGTGCTGAGGAACCTTTTCATGGAGAACTATGGCCTTGTGGGGTTGGGCAGAGGGGAATGGCCATTTACCCAGGATGTTTGCATCCCTGGAGTGCTGGGAAAAGCAACCTACCCAGTTCTGGGTCATGGGGAGCTCGTTCTCCACGACTGGAGTTGCATGTATGTGCCAGCTGCCCTGCAGGGCTTGATTCAGGTGCTGACTCCTGTTTCCTTCATCCCTCAGTCTACCTCTACGTTTTTGGGTGAATGTGATTAAGAACCCCCAGTTTGTGTTCGACATTCACAAGAACAGTATTACTGATGCCTGCCTATCCGTGGTGGCTCAGACATTCATGGACTCCTGCTCAACTTCTGAGCACAAGCTAGGAAAAGACTCTCCCTCCAACAAACTACTGTATGCCAAGGACATCCCCAACTACAAGAGCTGGGTAGAAAGGTGAGTAGAGTTGGCAACAGCTCCTTGCTTCACCTGGGGGAATTACAATGGATGTTCGTGAATGTAGGGACTTGTGTTGTTGGGAGGGCTCCTCTTGGCAACTGTCTGAAGAAGGACTGTACTTGTGGAAGGTGATCCCGTTGTTGATGCTTTCTCATGATTGTCTCCTGAAATGAGTTTGCAATGCCTGTTTGACAGAGCTGTTTATGACTTGCTTAAGGGTTGCTAAAAGCAACCTCCACTTTTAGGTTGTCTAATGTTTTTTGTTGTAAAAACTTGGTCTGTGCTAGGGAATTACCAACACCTCCCTTGGTTGCTTTCGAAGAGCAATGAAAAGTCAGCCTTGGACTAGAGAAGTGCCTTTTTCATACCATTACAATACATGCAGGTTTTGCTGAAATGCTTGAAAATTATCATTTCCCTTCTCTCATCTGTCAGTACATGTCACCTGGGATCCTGATGAGAGTACATGCTCTGAGGCAGTGCTCAGGCTGCTGTCTCTGTGCTGAGGAGCAGGGAGAGGAGCAGGTTCCCTGACTCCTTTTGACACCCTCCACCTTCCCTGTTGAGCTGATGAGAGACATCCCCCTGTCCCGCTGAATTAATGCAATGTTAAAGGTGCAGGGTTTGAATGCTACTGATTGCAAATTGATGCACTCAGGCATAACGCTGTGTTTAGCTTTATCCTTTTGGGAGAGAAACCTAGATGTCCTCCAAAGCCCTCCAAATAGAGCTACTGTTAAAATGTTGTGAAGTGGAACTTCATAAAACTTAAAAAATGGCAGATTGCAGGATGCTGATGCAACTTTTTCCTTGTGGTGATGTGCTGGGTTAAAGATGGTGCCTTTTTTTTTTTTTCCCTTAACTGAGTACCCTTCCTTTTTTCAGCATTTTGACTGAATACAGAATGAACCAAATGAAAGCTGTCCAGGCAGCAATAAACATCATATTCTCTAGTTTGTAAGGATGGGACTTTGTAGCCTAAATCATTGTTTGGATACTTGCTTGTACACAGATATTTTTGTCATGCCATTGGCATGCCTGCTGCTTTGCAGGCAGTTACAAAGACAGGCTTCTTCCCTTGAGGAAGATAGGGCTTGGATCAGAAGAGATGATGTCCCTGAAATACGATGGCTGAGATGAGAGTTGAGCTGCATTGTAATAGGAGGAAGTTCTTTGCATGGGGCTGGATGGGTCTTTGGGGTGGGGTCCCGTAGGAACATCACAAGCTTCATAAGGTGAATTTCTCTGACCTTGCTATCTCTATGACAAAAATATTCAGCTCTTTATGTGTACCTGGAGGAAAAAAGGTATAAAACCATTCCAGAGTTAAACATTGGTCTAGGCATGCTGCGTCCCTGGGGAGGAAGTGGGAGATCTCATTGGTGACAGATGTTCCTGCCATCACTTACCTTTGGAATGGTCCCAGAGGCAGCTGAGCAGGGGGCAGAGATGTCCTGTGCAGGGGGTGACTACATCTTCTACTGCTCCTCTACAGGGAATTATGGCATAATCAGCATTTCTGGCTTTTGGCATGGTTGTCTTCACAAAGCTTTGCAGAGGTGGGACGGGGGAGTGGTGCGAGGGTGGCTGAGTGGGACTGATAGTCCCACCTACAGGTCTGTCTGCTGCCATGGTTCAGGCACCAGCTGAAAACAGGGCATCCTGCCAGTCTGAGGCAGGAACAGCACAGTAGAGGGCTTAGGAGGTAGGGAACCTGGGGAAACCCAAGGGATCTTGCTGCTGGAGTCATGGCACATTAGGTGTCCTCTGGAAATGGTAGGTATGACTGGAATCTTGGTCCACACAAGCCATGCACACTTGTATTGAAAAATGATGGTTTCCTCCCATCCTGCATGTCATGATAAAACCCAGAATATAAAACTGCTGCTCTAGGAGACGCTGTTCTGGGGTGATCTCTCTAGGGGTGTAGCAGATGCCTAGTTTTGTCAGAGGTCCTCACCTCAGATCACTGCTCTCCTGGCGGTGTCTAAAACTTCTTTTGCATCATTTTCTGGGTGTGAATGAGCCTCTTTGTAAAAACTGCCCAAGTAGTTATCACTAGCTGAGTTCAGTTCTGTGGGGTGGAGTGAATCCTCATATTCATCTCCTCAAGTGGTCTTGCTGCCATCTGCTCCTATCCAAGTGCTTCAGCCATGTTCCATCTCAGCATTCAGCTGATGACACTAATGATGCTAATCACTGTACCAGAAACTTCACTGAGTGAGGAATCGTGAGGAGTACAGCAAACCTGGGAGAGACTGGCACTCTGTATTTCCAGGTGGTGGGAGCAGCCGGGGCTTGTTTGCTGTGGGTAGGGTTTCTTTTTAAATGAGGCCTGAGGACACAACCCTGGTTTCCAAAAGGACCTCAGCAGCCAGTCCACTGGTGCATGTGCTTGGTGTAACCCTCCTTCTACAATGGGTTGCTGCAGCTTTGATCTCTTTGGGTTGTGATGAACATCCTGTTGGATATTTTTCCACTACCACCATGCATGTATTGCTGCAAGGGCGGGATGTGACCTTGTCTTGTGTTCACACCCCTAATATTTAATGGAAAGCAAAGGGGCATTGTTAGCAACACAGTGACCTTAGGAGAGTGGTAACAAAGCCTTGAGTGTTGCTGCAGGTGTGGAGAGTCCTGGTGTATGCACTTTGGTGGCTAAACGTGCCAATGGGATGGGAAGGAGGAAAAATGTGTAGTTTAGGAGAGGTTGGGAAATCCTTCAGAGCAGCATCTCTGGGCTTCCCAGCATGGTAAGAGGAGTTGGGCTTGACTGGGCTGGGCGCTGTTCCATCAGGAGCATGTTCTAATGATGCTGACTGCTCCATGGAGCGCTCAGAGACCTCGTTGAGCAACGGTGTTATAATGGGTGATCGTGGTGTGTCACCACTTGGAGGCAAGATGCTCTTCACTTGCCTCTGCAGTGGCTGTTCTCAGCAAGCATTGCGGCAGGGACACGTCCTCTTTTGCCCATCCCTATCTCTGACCCACTCTTCTGTTCCTGCCTTGCAGATATTATGCAGATATAGCTAAAATGCCAGCGATCAGTGACCAGGACATGAGTGCGTACCTGGCGGAGCAGTCGCGGTTACACCTCAGCCAGTTCAACAGCATGAGCGCGCTGCACGAGATCTATTCCTACATCACCAAGTACAAGGACGAGGTAAGATGTGGCGATGCGGAGTCAGGCCTGGGCTGCAACTTCGTCCTTGTGTCTGCAGTCCCCTGCTTTTTCTTATAGAAAAACACACCATGAAATGCAGGATAATAACGTAGTCCATATTTGTGCTTGAGCTGGTGGAAAAGAAAAGGTTTGGGAGTCATGAAGGCAGGTGCTGGGGTAGACAGCGCTTCATTCTCCACATTTTCTGCAGTGAGTAATGTGGGAAACACCTATTTTTCTACACATTTGGCACACGAGCTCCACGAGGCTGCAGACTTCGTGGCATTATCTCAGCATGCCTCCCCTATCCACTGCCACCAATCTGGCACCATGGAGGGAGGTATCAACACTGTGGAACTGTAAAAGTGGTGTTTAGCTCCACTCCCCAGGGAAGCTAGAGGACATGGTGGTCTCGTCAGTGCTTGTTTTGTGAATATCAGTAAGGATGGTTTAAAACCCCTCTGTTGTAATTTATACAAATTAATTCCTTAAAGCATTGTTCAGATCTACACCCCACATCTTATTAAAACAATAAAATATGTAACTACAGTAAAATGTAGATTTATACATATAGCAGGATAGTACAGGTTTTATTGTCCCAATAAAGGGGTTTGATGACTACGTTTGAATGGTGGCTTATTTAAGTGACAGAGTACCAGAACATTTCCCCACTTGGAGAAAGACAGGAAAGGAACCAGGGTCCCTGTTGTACCATGCAAGAGTCCTGAGAGGCTTCTCCCAGAGCCTCTTTGAGGTGTGAATTTAGGGAGTCCACAGGCAGGTTGTAGCAGACCTGGCCTCTGGGTTTAAGGTCAGCACTGAGATCATGGGCCAAAGGCCTGTGGAGCCAGGTGCTCTACAGGAGGGAGGAGGAGGTCCTGGCTTTCCTACAGGGATGGGAAGAAACCCTGGTGCTTGGGAAGGTGCTGTGTGGTTGTCACCATGGAGATGGTGACCATGTACTGATGACCACACTGGTGGGACCTTTATGCTGCTCCTTAAACTACTTCTGATGGCACATCCAGGTGGCCTCCGTACCTCTGTGTGATGAGTCATCCATAAAAATCTGCTGTGGGACAGCCATCATTCCTCAGCCATCATTGAGTGCTTGCTTCCTCCAGGTTGAAAGTCCCCCAAGCCCTGGGTGAGAGCAGGGAAGGGTCTGTGTGAGGGGACCACGTGGTATTAATAAGCTGCTCTTTAGGGGTTCGGGTCCTCTTCTTGCGCACTAATGGCAATCTGACATCTGTTGAGTGTCTTGCTGTTGCCTGCTCTCCAAGCATCACAAGTGTGTTCACAGCTCTCAGGAACTTCTTTTATTATTTGTAATGGGATTAATAAATCGCAGCTGTTCCCTTTGTTTGTTTTCATTCATTAAGCACAATTATATGCAGCCCGATTGCACCCTCTTTGATGCAAAATGGGAGAGAATAATTTTTCCTGTTGTTCAGTGCAATAATATGCTGTCATTGGCTGTGAATGAAAATCATAATTAATTTTCATTTGGGTACTTGCATCTTGGTAATCAGTGGTCCTGGCTCCTTACAGCAGGTGACAAACCTGGGTCTCTCTACGCTCGGCACAGGTTTTCTTTGACTTCATTTTTTCCGTAAGGCTGAGATAAGATGAGCAGATAAATGAGTGGACAGTTTGGGAATCTTTTGACGCCTCAGCATCCCAGGATACACAGCCCTCTTTTTGGGAGAGGCAGAGGAGGCAGGCAGGGGGAATAGGCTCCTCTTCCACTTCTCAGACCAATCTCATTTGGTTCCAGCTCGGGCAACTTTCAGGCATGTGGGGTTTTGGTTTCTGCGTGACTGTCATTGTAGGTATTTTGCTCAGTGTGTAGTGTGAGGGCTGAGAGCTTCTATGGAGATTGATGGGGAGGAGTGTCCCCAGTAGCAGGTTTGTGGCAGAATCTATGAGTTCTTGCCAGTCCAGCTGCTGCCCTGGGTTGTTGCTGCTAGTGGTGGTAAATCACATGTGCTCGGCTCTTGCTAGTGAATTTTCCCTCCGCGGGAGCTGATGCCGGTGCTGAGATGCAGCTTTCCCTTTTCTTTTGGGAAGAGATTCCTCTTCTGGCATCTCTTATTGCCTCAGGAGACAGGGACCAGCCTGGTCCTGCCCCAGTAAGCCTGGGGCAGAACCAGTCTGCTGGTGGCCAGAGGCTGGTTGTGGCAGTGTGGTGGGTGCTGCTCAGCATGCCCTGCCCACTGCTTCACAACTTGCCAGCGCTGCAGCAGCTCTTAATCAAAAGGAGCTGATTCCCCATTAAGAAGTTACCTGTAGGGCTCCTGATGGACTTTGCCTGCCTCCTAGTAAGTCTATTAATTATACAACAGTTTGTTTCCAATTATGCAGCCAATGAAATGGTTAATCAAGTCCCCTTTGATGGATGCCTTGATATTTAATTGCAAAAAATTTGCTCTCTCAACTAGCTCACCCAAGGAGATGAGATTTCTGTCAGGTTTGTTTTTTTAAATCAGCTTTTCTGCTCTGCTGGCATGATGTTAGTGAGACGAGACTTCTGGCTGCTGGGAGGGCAACTGCCCCTTCGTTTTACACTTCATTACTCCCTTCTCCCCACTCTGAGCCTTATCCTCCACCCTTCTGCTGCTGCCAGTCCTTCCCCAGCCCTGGGGGCACAGCCACATCCAGCCCAGGGCAGGGGACCATCCCTCCACCCTGTGATCTATCATCATGGCCAACAGCTTGTTTAGGGAAAGAGGATTTCAAGGGAGGAACGTCATGCTCAAGTGTGTGTGGGTGCACCCCTTGAACAGGACTGAGGGCTCCCAGGCTTTGCCGGTGCATCCATCTGATGTCCCCCTCCATCACCCCAGTGCCCCCCAGTTGTCCACCTTGGGGAAGAGATGAGCAGGGTTTTACCACTTTGGGTAGCTGAAACTGTGTGGATTTTGTCTTTTTGTGCTCATGGAACTACTTCATGGCTTGACTGTGGTCTCTCAAACACAACCGCTGCTTCCCTAAGGCATTAAAGGACTGTTAAGTCACAGACATGGTGTTTGCTTGGGTTTGGGGTTCACCCTCCAATGTTTTCTTCACTTCCCCACATGCAAATTGCCTTCTTGTTATTGTCAGGCAGGTCCCTGGTGTTACTGCAGCCCCTTGGGGGCCCCAGTGGCCTGGGTCTGTGGGGTGGCACCACTCAAAGCCATGTCCTCCACTTCACACCTCCTTTGGCCCTTCCTGGCTCCACAGGGGACAAGAACAAATGTGCACTGCTTCCCGTGGGGTCACATCCCCATGCTCTGACGCTGTCAAAGAGCCAGCGGGCAACAAGGAGCCGCTTTGGGTAGGTGGGCATCTGCTCACCCTCTCTTTTCCCCTCTCTCCCTAGATTTTAGCTGCATTGGAGAAGGACGAGCAGGCCCGGAGGCAGCGGCTGAGGAGTAAGCTGGAGCAGGCGATCGACACAATGGCCTTAAGCAGCTGAGAAGGCGGCGGCGGTGCCAGCGTCCCGGGCGGCGGAGGCGGCAGGAGGGAGGGCCGGCCAGCGCAGCCGCGGGCACAAGACTTTGGGGCTGGGACCGGCCGGACCCGCGGGAGCCTCCGCACGCTTCCCACGAACAAACAAGGAAACCTCGCGCTTTAGCGGAAAGAACTACAAACAAATCCCGACGGCAGCAGCAACGTCGATAGAACTCCCTGACCCACAAACAAACCCCCCCAGTCCAACCGGGATGAAGCAGGGACCTTGCAGAGAGGCGATGCCGGGAAGAGGAGAAGGGGGGTCGCCTGCCCCATGGACCTGCTGGGCATCCCTTGCCTGGGCAGAGCCCCTGAGCCCACAAGGAAGGAGGGTCAGGACCGCGGGGCTTTCTAGGATGGCGTTTGGATGTTGTTGTTACTTTGGTGAAGGGAGGGTGGTGGGCTTCCTATTTTTACTGTACTTGACTTGCTCTCCCTTCCTTCCCCCCAGCTGTCCACCCCCTCTCCTCCTCCTCCTCTCTCTTTTTCTGTCTCTTCCCCCTTCTGTCTCTCTCTCTCTCTGGCCTTCTGCCACTAGTGTTAACTGCTATATTTGCACAATTTACACAAGAGAAACAAAATTTTTAATTTAAAGGAAAAAATTATAACAAAAAATGGGGGGGGAAATATTCTAAATTTTTTGCAATGAACTAACAAAAATGGTTTTAAAAGATAAGCTCAAGGACTGACTGATGCTGGGGAGATTTGGGGGTGGGGGCAGTAGGGGTGGGCAGGAAAGGGAGAAATCCCTGAGCTTTGATATTTCTAAAATATGTTCTGTGCCATGTTTTATTTGAATGTTGTTTAGTGCGAAAAAAAAAATGAAGAAAAAAAAAGGTGGGAGTTATGTTAGCTGAATAGATGCTGTTATTTAAATGCTGCTGAGTGGTTCTGGAGGTCACAATCAGAGAGGAAGGGAGATCCCAAGGCTCTTTTTTTTTTTTATCCTGAGGGATTGCTGAGGGATGGTCGGTGTTTTGTTGAGCTTGTCCTTGTTTTTCTAGTTCGGTGGCCATGGGGTGGTCTGGGCAGTGCTGCCTGCCCCTGCCTGTCCTGGGATGATTGCAGGGTAGAGGATAGTTGCAGGGGCTCCTGCTGTCAGGAAGGTTGGTGGAGAGCCAACCTGGCTTTTTGGGATGGATTCCCTGGCACTGGAGCAGCCTTAACAAAGCCCCTTTATGTTTATTTTTCCCCCATCACGTCTTTGTGCTGATGTAGGGGAAGAGACCAGATCCTCCGGGAAAGGGGAGGCAGATCCTCTGCACCTCCTGACCGGGATCCCCCCGGCAAACCCCACTGGGTTACCAGCCCATGGAGGGACTGGGATGATGGCTGCCATGAGGCTGTTGCCCACTCTTCCACCTGGGAAGCCCAAATGTGTGCAGGACCTTCCACCCAAGACTGACCTTTCTTTCTCTGTCTTTTCCTTCTTTCTCCCCCTTTCTCTCCTTGCTGTCACCCCATCTTCCCCCTGCTGCCTGTACCCCAACAGGGGCTTCAATGGAGACCCGAGGTCTCTCCCTCAGCTGCCCCCTTCGAAATGTCAGTTCCTCGCGGGTTTGTGCTTTCCAGAGATGAAAAGGTGCTGAATGCTGCCTGAAGGCAGCAGGAGACCAAAAACTTCCAAAAAAATGAGCAGAACCCTTTCCTTTTCTGTACTGAGAGCTCCCGTCGCTGCCCAGGCCACAGCACATGGGGCCACACTCTGCCAGGAGCGGGTGGCTGTCAAAATCCAAGTGGAAAGAAGCCCAGCTGATTTCTGTCCATTCCCTTAAATCACGAGTTAAGGGGGGGAGAGGGAGAAATAATGAAGTTTTTAATTAAAAAAAAATAATAAAAGTGTGTATATATATATATGTGGTTACAATCTAATTCTCGTGCCCCAGTGGGGTGCTGTATAGTTAACTGAAGGAGAATCGAACCGATATAAATACAAGATGAATTTACACAGCCAGTTAAAACAAAACAAATGACAACTGCAAAAAAAAAAGATAAAAAAAGGATACCAAATGGTCTGGAAGGAACTTCCATGCCTTTCTCACCATGCAGAACAATTGTTTGAAGCCTGCACATCTCTCATTACGTTGTAATTTTGTTTGGTTTTGTTTTGTTTTAATAAGGAGGGAAAGGAGAGAAGATACCGATTAAAAAAAAGAAAAAGAAAAAAAAACAATGACGAAAAAACCCAACCACAACAGCAAAACTATGTTTGAAAAGGATTTAATAATTGTTTCCCAAACCTACGAACCATGAGCTGTCGCTGGATTTCTGAGAGCTGTGGGCTGTTGCATGACTGTGCTAGATTTTAGTCTGAGTTGATCTTTTTAAGAAACAGAAGAAAAAAACCCATAAAACAAAAAAACTGCAAGTGTTGAATATTAGAGGTTTGTTTAGACCTGTTATCTATTTTTTTTTGTTTGAAATTAATTTGTCACTTCCTTGTCCAAAAGAAAAAAAAAGAAGCAGCAAAAACACATCTCAAATGTGTTACTTGGAGAGCCTTAGAGGACAGCTGTGTGCCCACCCACCCTGTGCCAGGGCCACTGCTGGCTGCCAGCATCTCCCTGAGTGCTCTGGTGGGACAGGACCCTCTGGGGGCTCCTCGGGGGGGTCTTTTCTAGTTTTTGCTGCTGCCGCGATGGGGCAGAAGGGTGGCTGTGTCTCCCTTTGGTGCAAGATTGGCCCAAAACTTCTTCCTCTTGGCGTTGCTGCCTGGGTGGCTTTGGTGAAGGTCCTGGAAATCGCCTGGAGGATGGCAGCTGTGCATCGGTGGCCATGGTGATCTGGTGGAAGGGAAGTGGTTGCCTTGAGGTATCTGTCCAGGACTGGCATGGGTCCTACCTGTTGCAGTGGTAAGGGCATCCTGGGGAGCTTCGATTGCTGCTGAAGGAACCAAACTCATGGGTTTTGTGGTGATTGACAGGGAATGGTGGGACCTCCCTGTTGGTGATTGTAGGGGATGGAGATGTGTTTCTTAAGAGCATCTCCCTGAAAATTTCCTTTTCGACAAAGAGGGCTGGAAGCACTGTTAATTGTGGAGGGTCTATTAGCCTGTTGCTTTCCCAGCAGCAATGTTGTGGGTGCTCCCTTGGCCAGGCTAGAGGGACAGGCAAGTTTTTTGGCCGTTGTGGGTCTGAGTAAGATTTAGGCAGTGGAGAAGCTTCTGGAGAGGTCATGCTAACAGTGCCATGGTGTGGCTGTGCTTTCTGGGCTCCCCTAGTGCTGTAACCTGGCTCTTCCAGCTCCCTGGTGATGCTGGGTACCCGTAGTGTGGTCCCAGGGATCGATTCCCCTTGATTTCCTCCTGGAAAGCTTTGGGGTGTCTGCGGTTTGGTCCACCAAGGATCTCACAGCACCTCCCCACCCCTGCAGGTTCCCCTTGCTGCCTCTTACAGGGAGGGTGGTGGTCGGCGAGGGGGCATTGCAGTGCTGCCCGCAGCCTCTGGCACTTCTTGGTGCTACCTTTGCCTTTTGTGTGATGCCCAGCGTCCTTAATTGTGCCAGGCAGCCTGCCCGTCCTCCTTCGCCCCCAGCCTGGCGAGGGGCAGAGCCGGGCTGGCCGACCCCATCAAACCTTGCCTCATAACGGGGAAAGGTGGGGAGAAGCTGGGAAGCATTTGCAGGACTCCTCTTGCCAGTGGTCTTGCCCATGCCCCAAAAGGGGGTGAGACAAAGAAGCATCCCCTGCCCTGAGCCTGTGTTTCTGGGTGCTCCTGCTCTGCCCACCGCTGTCAGAGGCAGCTGGACCCTGCAGGCTGATCCCCCACCGCTGCAGCAAGGGGGTCCCTTCCTGCTCACATTGCCTTTTCTCTTCAGTTTGGGTTTAAAAAAAGTGCGGCCAGGAAGTGTTCCCCTCAGCAGGAGCCCGGTGTCATCCCCGGGGCTGGCCCCAGCCTGGGGACAGGGAGCAGGGGGACAGGTGGCGGGACTCCCCTGGGCTCACCTGCTCCTGACCAAAGCGCACAACAAGCTGTCCTTTAAGAAAGCAGGGGGGAACCTAAGGCGGACCCAGTGAGAGGCAGAGAATTCTAGTAGTTTAAAAAAATTAAGTGGGGAATAAAAAAAAATCAAACACCGGAGTCCTGATTCCCTTTCTGTGATTGTTTCAGACTTGAAGCAACAGGCCAGCGCAGCTGGTCAAGCGCCCTTTGATCGTGTAAATATCCTGCTATTTCCTATTTTAATGTTCTTCAGATTTAGTACTTGTAAATAAACACACGCATCAAGGAGAGATTAAACATTTTTGCTAAAGCTGGTGTTTTGCTGTGTTTTTGGGGGTGATGTGGGTGGGAAGACCAAGCACCTTTGGGTTCCTGGGAGCAGTGGACAAATCTGTGGCTGTGCCAGGAGGGCATGATGCAAAATGGCATCAGGATGGACCAGCATCACCTTGGGCTGCTGGGTGTATGTGTGGGTGTGGGGACCCCAAACTGTGGTTGTTACACCTCCAAAAGCAGCTGTGGGGGCTGCTCTGGATGCTCACAGGGGGATTTGGGTGGTTGATGTGTGTGGGATTGGAGTGGGCTTCTCCATCAACCCCTTTCCTGGGTTGCTCACGTTAAATTGTTTTAAACTGTTTGATTTCACTCTTTGCCTTTGATTTCACTCTTTGCCTTTCAAAGTGTTCAGAGCTGCTGATCAGAGGCAGAGGAGCTGAACCCTCTATGCTGCAAGAGGCAAATACCTGCCCGACTATTCTGCTGCTCTCTGGGGTCCACAGGAGCCGACTGGGGCTGGGACAGCTTCCCTTCTGCCTCTTGGACACATCCTGGTCCTTCCTTCCACAGGGTCATAATGGGGTGACAGCACAAGTGCTTGGGAAGAAGTCCATGGTGGTGAGGTGATGCTGCTGTCGTGTCTCTGCGGGCTCTGGACACTGCAGGACGTCTTCTTTTCCATCTCCTCATCTTTTCTAGCTCTTGATCTTTGTCTTTAAAGCTGTCACACTGTAACTCTGGGTACCCCTAAATTGCACTCTAGGCTGAGCAGGGCCCCAAAACAAAGCAGTGGGAGAGGAAGCCCAGGGCAGCAGCCAGCCCCATAGCACCATTCTCACGGGGGTGACCAGTGATGCTGGGTGGCTGCAGCACGTGTGGGGGGACATTCCCAGGTAGGAGGAGGTGAGTTTGGGAGTGCATCCCCAGGGTGTGGGGTTGGGGCCAGGGCTCTGTGCAGCACACAGACCAAAATCACACAAATTTAGATGCTTTTTTGTTTTTTCTTCTTTTGTTAGCTTCTTCCTGACTTGGGGCCAATCTCCTGAAGGAGTGGGCTTGCGTGGCTGGTTGTACCGTGGGTGCTGAATACATGTTTTCTCTGCATTTAGTATATGTATAAACTGAATGTTTTTCCTGTTTTCTCTTGCAGTTTTCCTCCTCTCCAGTGAGAACATCATCAGCAAATATTAAACATCCACTATTTTAGCCATAGTGTCATTAAAACAAAGATTATTTTTGAAGATAGAAAAGCAAGATCAAAGTTTTCTTTTACCAATCTTTCAAATGTTTAAGAAAATAACAGTTGAACTGAATTTTGATCAGGTTTCTGGGAGGATTTAACTGAGGGCAATGGGAAAAAGACCCTCATCTCCCCCAGTTTTGTGATCCTCATGGCCATGTGGGAGTGGGTGGCAGCTGAGTGTCAGGCAGGTGAGCATCATGGTGGGTACAGGAACTGCATTTAAATAAGTTCTCAGTCCAACATATATTGGGACTTTCTTTTATTTTTGGGCCTTTTCAAGGCATGGGGATTAGAGGGTTTCTCCCTGAAGAGTTGAACTGGGTTTCAGTGGTGGCACATCCTTGTTGGATATGTTGGAGGGGACCCCACACTCCAGCCTGCAGCAGCTCCTACCTGGTGCAGGAAGCAGAGCCAACCTTAATCACTCTCTTCCTCTGGGGATATTTTGGGGTTCTCTGCTTTCCCTGGGGACAATGACCATGGATCTTCCCCAACTTGGAGTTGAAATTTCTTGCTGGAGGGTACCAATGTGCCATGTCAAGGTGCAGAGAGGGAAAGGGATGACCCTGTCACCCCTCTGGGACATGCTTTCATCCGCATAAACCCTTTTGCTGGACTTTGGCACTTTGCCATTTGCAGACAGGATTTTTATCTTAATATTTGTTCTGTTATTTTAGCTGGGAACAAATACTTAAAAACCTCCTGGTTGACCAAATAAATAAATATCTAGTATTTCACCATTGCCAGGATGTTCTTCAATACAAATTGCACCAGTTTTTCCAAGGAGTAAAAGCTCCTGGCAGGAAGCCAGGGCCTTCAACGACAGCTACAAATGTCTTTGTTTGCCTCCTCAGTCCTAGTGCAGAGCTAAGCAGAAAAAGATTATCAAGGCCTGGAAATGATTGTGTAATCCACAAATGCACTTTATTTGATTAAATGATAAAATGTGAACCTTCCAGCAATAACATACACCACTGCCGCCTGAGACGGCGGTAATCCAGCAAATCTGCAGAAGCCACCACATGTCTGGAGCTGGCTGGGGCTTGGTGGTGAAGGCAGCCCTCTCCCTGTGGCCTCCCTGGCTGACCTGGAGGTTTTGGAAGCCCCCTTGCCTCACCCAAACTCGGGCTCCAGGTGAGTGGCACATCCCAGGGCACTCACGTGGGGTCTGAAGGTCTCATCCTCACTCTTTCTACAAAAACCTCTATCCCTGCACCATCACCGTGGTTTTGTACTTTTCCTGTGCACCTCTTTGTCCTCCTGCCCTGGGAGATGCTCTCCTGCCTTTGGGCCTCTCTGCACAATCCCTTGTTTCTCTTAGACGTGCAGTGAAGGCCAGGACATGCAGATGGTAGTGCTACTCCTGCAGAACTGTGGTGCTCAGTGCCAAGTGTCACCTTGGGGTGTGGTGGGTGCAGGACATGGGGACTCATGGTTAGCAGTACAGGGACGTGGCATGCTCATGTCCCCAAGCACACAGTCATGGACAGCCATGTGCTGGTGGTGTGGGTGTCAGTCACCTCCTGCCCTTGGTGAGCTTTCCTACAGAAGGACAAAAGGTTTTGGCTTGGGGGTTTAACACCTCTTTGACCTGCCGCCAATGTCTCCCATTGTGTATTCCTTCTGTTGTCACCACTCGTGTGGTCAGAGCCCTAGAGGCTGAGCCACTAAAAATGATGTTAGACTCATCCTCTTCTTCAGGCTTACACAAAACATTGGCAGGAACATCCCCCTTGCCCTCTGGCCCCAAGGTCTGGCACTGGCCAACCTGCTCCTTCCCTTCCTCCCCCGCAGCATCAGCCCAGGCAGTGCCAGTCCTTCCCGTGATGCTGCCAGCCCACAGCCCAGGGACCCAAAAATGGAGAGAGCAGCTGGGCTAGTTGGTACCTCACTGCCCCTTGAGCTCTACAATCTTGCAGGAAAGGGTCCTGCCACATCTTCAGGGGACGTGGGGGGCCCTCAAGCAGCCACCTTCCACGGGAGAGAGGCTTTGTCTCTCACATGAGATAAATACATATATAAAAAATATAATATATGCTTTACAGTCTATTATCCAAATACGTATATGAAATTGATAACTATGTATAGTATAATAAGGCATTACAATGTAATACAGTGTAATGTAATGTGATATAGTATAACATAAATTAAAACCAATCTATAGAACTAAAACAGGCTCCAAGTGCCAGGCCATGTGCTGTGTTCAGACATCACATAGGTAAGGCCAGAGCAGCATCACGTGGCCCTGCGAGTTGAAGGATACGACGGGGGGTTTCTTCTTCCTCGGAGGTGATGATTAAGTTTCTTCTGAGCTGCTGGGAAGAGGAAAAAAAATAAAAAGAAAATCCATCAATTTTGAAAGCAGTAAGGGCCGAGCACAGCAACACCCCCTTCCTCTCCCCGCCTGGACTAATGAAAATCTCAGCCACACTGCGAGGCGACTGGTTTATGTTTGTTCTTTGCTTTAAATGTAGTGGTAAAAAGCCCACAGTTTTGGGCTCGGATCGGAGGTGGGATCATTAGGAGGTGGCAGGCGATGGCTGATACACATTAATGTGCCATGAGCAGTCAGAGCTCCACTGTGGGTTTTTTTTTTAACTGAGGCAAATTATTGCTTCAGGAAAAAGACCATCTCCCCTGGTGGAATTAGAGCAGGGGGAAGGGGGAAAATTGATTTATCTCGAATTTTACAGCACCAGACTGACAGCTCAGGCGATGCAGGCTGCCCCTCTGCAGAGGGGACGGTGGGCAGGTGACATGGTTCTGGGCACTGCCAGCTGCCCCTTTGCAGAGAGTCATCCTTTGGACGGGATGGTGGTGTGGCATGGTGACCAGTCTGGAGACCATGACCATCGGGAATCTTGGCCATGACTGTCAAGAGCAATTTTTCTATACAGTGAAGTCAGTTGAGAAACACTGCTGCAGGCATCTTGCCTGTCCCTCTGATCCCTGAGGATTTGGTGGTTCAACACCAGGTTTCTGGCATAGGTGGCCAACAAGGTCACCCCGGGCTGGCAAACCCTGAGGTGATGCTATCTATCTCTGGGGGATTTGCACTTCTCCAGGGTATTTTCAGGTGGTGACTGCTCTGACGTTGCACATGCTGTTTCTAGGTGTTCTTCCCAGCAGCAACACTGTGGGCTTCAATTGGCCTTCCCCTCCCTCTGCTGGAAAAAAGCAGAAGTGTCTGGTGTCCATCCTTGGGACCTGGGTGGCATCTTGCTGTCCCCTGGCTGCAGGTGCTGTCCCTCGGCAGCCGTGGTGCCTCCAGCAAGGTGTCCTCTGGTAAGGCATGGGGACTGGGTGGGTTATTTCAACGCTTACCTCTCCCATATCACAAGGGATCACAATGCACATTGTAAAATAAGCCATTAGCTCACAGACCACTCAGATGAGTCCCAGTGGGGGAAACTGAGGGCAGAGCTGCTTCACCCAAGGTCGTACAGAAGGTTGCAGCAGGGAAGAAACCGCTCACAACCCATGCTGAAATCCCCAGGAAACATACTTTGCTTATGGTCCCAGATGCCTGGGCCACTTTGGATGTCACACTATCCTGAGCTGGAGTTTTATTTCTTCACCAAACTGGTTTTTTTACCTTTTTTTTATGAACGAAATTCTCCCTTCGCAGCTCCTTTTCTCTCAGGGGCTCTTCCACTCAGCGGTAGCCCAATTTCCTTTTATAGCTCGTACAATGACTGTCCTAATTACAATTAAAACCAGGAACACTCTAATCAAATCTTTTACTATTCTAGACAAACTCAGAAAATGAGTAAAATTAGTGACACATGGTGCAAAAAAAAAAAAGGGAAAAAAAGTCCATGAGCTGGTGCTAATGCAGAGAGAGAGTTAAAGAGGGCAGCGGGATTTCGGCTCTCATCTGCAGTAATTGGTGGTGGGGAGGAGGCACAGGCACCACTGCAGAGCGGAACTTGAGCATCCCTGGGTGTTCCTCCATCCTGCTGACCCTGTGCTAGCTGGACCCGCTAGTTAGAATAATCCCCCCCAGAAGTTACCATGGCAACAAAGCCTTTTGATGGCGAAAACCTTCAGCATCAAGAGTTAATCAGACCCTAAACCAAAACGGGGTTAAAGGCGGAGCAGGGACGTGTGAACAGTGGGATCACTGGGGCAGAACAAAGATAGCGAGTGGAGAGTAAATAATAAGCAAGGAAGAGGGGTCTGATGTCTGCTTGAGCTCCAGCCAATGGCCAGAGGGGGTTTCATTGTTATTTTTCATTTTCTGAAGGGCTGGCTGAATGATTTTACCACACTGCTCTGTCGTATCTCCCAGCTCCAGGTGCTGATTTAGCAGGGGAAACAGCATGTGCTGTGAAGTGGAAGGTTGGGCACATGTCCCACCTGAGTGGAAAGGTGGCCCTCAGCTGGTGTCGTGTGAAGGGATGAGGCTTCAGGCCAAAGCGGGGCTCGCTAGAGAGGAAGGGCTGCACATGCCCTGGGCTGTCCCAACATGTGTTATCAGTTTGGGTATGTGAGCATGCAACTCCAGACTTAGCAGCTAGAAATCCATGATGTGGAGAGGTGGTGTCCCATGCATTCATATTTGGGAGGAGAGAATGATTTATGGCTACATTTCTTGGAGTGATGCTCCTGGATCATGTAAGGGTTGGAGAGGTGGGATGAAGGCAGAGCCAAGAATTTCAGCCCTTTCTGTAGTTTGCTGCTCATTTGGGGTTACAGATCCTGTCTGGATGATCACTGCAGGTGGTTTGTTTCCAGAGCTAGCATGATTTTCAAGGGACTGATGGAGGGCAGGGACTGAACTGGGGTTCAGGAAGGCAAAACCTGGAATGCTGTTCCTACCATTGGATACCAAATGATGAAAATGGTACTGGTGGGGTAAGGATGTCTTTTTATGCTAAAGAGAGCAGATGTTCACAGCTAATCCCAGAATTATGTTGTTACAGCGGCCAAGATTTGCGAAGTCCCTTTCAATGAAGGATCTCACTGATTTAGGGAGAAGGACAGGACATCACTGGGGGGAGGAATCTGTGCTCATTTTTATTATAAGGATATCTGGGAGGAGTCTGCTCTAGTTGAGGGTTAGTGTTACAGTCAGAGACAGAGGCAAAAGGGAGGAGATTTGGAGTGTCTGCAGAAATGGGTGGAGCAGAACTACCAAAGAGCTAGGGCTGTTGCTGTGTTTCATGTTGCCTGGTATCCCAGTTTTCAAGTGATTTAATACCATGAAAGACCTCATGCTGGACCTGCCCAATGCATCTGTGTTCTTCCTGTTCTAAACTGTGGTGTGGTATTCCTCTAACTGCTTTTTCTAGAACAATTTCAGGTTTGTAGTCTCCAAAAGCAATGTACAACAGGGCTTTCCCATGCTTGCACTCAGTATGTTTTTCCTTCTGACCAACTTAAATCTTCCTTGTTCCAATTTAATCCCTTTTCTACTGGTCCTGCTCAGCAGAGAGCTGAAGACCAGATTGCTCACAGATGCTGTTTTTGGAGGGGTGTCTAATTCCAGGGTCTCAGTTATCTCCAACTTTCCCCTGCCCCCCCCCCCCCATTTTGTTTTAAGAGATGTCTGAAGTTTCAGCAGCAAGGGAAACAGTCTTGGGCAAAATGGGTGAACAAGCATCCTTATAGCTTAGAGTTTATCAGCTTTCCACCCAGATTGTGCAGTCTCACAGCTGGATGTGCCCCCGTGGTTCCCGTGATGGAGGGGCACCTTGGAGCTAGGGGTTGATTTAGCTTGGTTACAACACACAAACAAGGAGATGGTTGCTCTCCTCAACTCCTTTCCCTCACTCTCCATCTTTATTACTTTGTCAAAGTACTTTCAAGTATAATACTTAAATTTTATTGGTCTGAAGCATGAGATTATTCAATTTGCTTTATAGGCCCAGTTTGATAAATCCACTTGGAAGCCCGCGCTGTGGTAATTGAAATGCACTGCCTGGGGAGGAGGGAATTTCTGCACTGGCTTCAGCTTTCGCTTCTGACCGCTGCTGACTGGCCACACGGGCAGGAGTCACCAAAACCAGATGGGATTCACAGGCCAGGAGCTGCTTGGGGCCCCAGGTGGGTCTGGATGAGATGGGAAAGCTGCTGGGACAGAGCACTCTGAAAATGTTAATTCCATATTCCTCCTCTTGTTCTGATCTTTCTGACCCAACCAAGCCTCAAGGGCTGTTGAACTGTTGGAGCCCAAATTGAAATGACAAATTACACTGAAAGCAAGAGGATGGCCAGGAGTTCAGTGTGACTGCCACTAGGACATCTTACATGCCTTCAGGAGCAGCATTTGATAATTCATCCCTGCCTGTGCTGAGCCAGCAGCAGCTGAGTTTCTCAGCTGCCTCCAAATGAATGGAGGCTGAAAGGAGGTTCTGGGGGCAGAAAAAGCCTCTTTGAAGGGGTTTGACACCTTCCTGCTGGAAGAGGTGAGGTGTGGGGTAAGCTCCCACCTTCACCTCAGTAGTAGAATACTGTGCCTTGAGGAAAGTTTTGGTGGGTTTGAGGCAGAAGGAGAGCTCAGATGTGAATCTCTGGTTCACAAGGCTTTTAGGAGCCACTCAGTTTCTCACTCATGCCCCATTCCATCTTGCTATTTGGGGAATTTGAACCAAAGATTTCAGCTTTATGTTTATTAAGGGGTAATATATCATGGTGCCTGTGAGAGCAGGGACTTGGTGCAATGAGCCAAGAAACCATTTCCAGCCTCATGTTACAGGTGTCTTTGATGTCTAGCTCTTCATCTAAAGTTTGACAACTGGTCTTGGTTCTTGGTATTAGTTGAACTTACCTGGCAGACCAGGTTTCTTCCAACATTAACTCCCAGAGGGACAGCAGTCCCCAAAAGCTCATGATCTGAAAGCTGAAGTCAGTTTACCCATTCAAAAAAAGGGTCTCTCCTCAGGTGTTGGTCTTATGATGCAGCAATGCTTGAGGCTCCAGGGAAAGCAGTAGAAACACCACAAGTTCAGGAAACTTGCAAACCTCTGGGTCACACTTCTGAGGGTACCATGGTGAGAGGTTGCTGTGCTGTGTGTTGAATTGAGGTCTTCAATCCAAATGTTGTTAGAAATTTCCTCTCACAGTTCAACAAAAAAAATGTCAACGTTACACTGAAAGTGATATCGATCCTGCATGACACCAAATATTTTGCAAAGCCTTGGAAAATATTGGAAATGTTGGTTATTGTTTTATTGCTTGAAATGTTTGGTTTGGGCTAAAATGATGCTATTTTTTCTCACTTGAAAAGTTTGAAAAATGCCTCAACTGAGTCTAGCGAAGACCTCACTAAATGGAACTGATCAGGTGTGAAGAGGCACCAGTTTCCAGATTTCTGCCTGCCCTTAGGGCAAAAAGCTGAGTGCAGAGAGTGTGTTTTGAAGGCAGTTTTTAGGAGATGGTCCTGCCAGCTCGGCGCTTCCCACAGGCACAGAAGGCAACACTTTCTGCTTGTTCCCTGCTGCCTGCAATAAAGGGAGGTGGCATTAGATGTAGCAGGGAGGTGGCATTAGATGTAGCTGGGAGGTGCACCCCACAGTCTTGACTCTAAACTTTCTCACCACAACCAGACTTTGCATGGCACTTGGAGGAGGGATGAGACTGTCAGCTCATTGTTTCTGCTGGAGAAGTTGCCCTTCTTTTCCTGTTTTAGACTTCATTCCCCAGGGCTGTTAATACAGAACTTCCCAGAAGGGCTAAATTTAAAGCAAATGGAAGCATGTTATATTTTTGGCTCCAGTAGGTAGAACTGTAAAACACTCTGCCTTCATTTTTGCTTTCTCTCTCTCTGCACAGAGTGTATATAATAGACTGTCATTGTATTTAAATAATAAAGCAGAACCAGGATTATTTTGTACACTTTTTTCCTCCTCTCTGATCTCCCCATTGAAAAATGCATGGAAAGCAACAGATGTTTCGACTTTGTAGCTTGAACCTTCTCAACTGTTTGAAGATTTGATGTAAAGTTCTTTGAACATCAGTTTCAGAGGAGACTCTCTTAGTAACGGTTGCCATGCAAAATTCATAATTAATGAAGATTTCAGGGTTATGGTGGGTTTTAAAAATGTTATTTCACTATTTGTGTAACTATCTTGTACTCTTCCTAATCAGCTTGGAGGAACAGCATCAGCCAACTGGAAGAAACAGAGTCACAACTGCACCCCAGCACATGGCATTGGCTCAGGGTGCCTTCTCCGGACTGTGCAGCTCAGGAGTAGCCAGAAGGGCTCTCTGGCTGGCCGTGGGGGCATGGATACTAATTTAGGCAAGAGCTGTTGAAAGGCACGTAATTAATTGCTGAGGTTCAGGCACTTGCCTGCTGCCCAGCGTATCAAAGCAAGAGCTGATCTAACTTGGAGGACTGGATTACCCTCTAGTGGCTGCCGATTAAATAGAGGAGGGACGTGTGTTTCTTGCAGACGTGGTTGTGATGTGCTAAATTCTCCTGTCCAGGGGAGCACCTTAGAGGGCTATGGGGAATACTGGGGCCCAGAGCCCCCCGGGAAGAGCACCTGCTGCAGCGTGATGCAGATGCCTGGAGTAGCCATGGCGCAATACCCGGTACCTGATTGCCAGCACCAGGAAGGCTGGGTTTGGAAGTGCCTGCTGCTGGGAATGCTGTGGCCAGGCTGCCTGGCACAGTATTGTGCTGTTGTGGCTATCACACCCAGAGTTGTCTTTGGGATGTCTAAAGCAGATGGCAGCATCACTGTGGGTAGGCAAGGAAAAACTGTGGCTCACGAATGGGCTGTGGGTTTTCTCTTGGCTGTCCCACATTGCTACCTAGCAGCTGCTCTGGTTATTTCTGGCACGAGATGATCTGTTCTCTGTCATGTCAAGGGACGTGGCAGGACCTGTGCTGGGCTGGCCCTGGTTGTAGTGTCCTGCTTAGCAATAGCAGACATGCCCCTGTCTGTGCCAGCCCAGATTTTGGGCAGTTTAAACAAGATTTTTTTTTTTTCCATTGGATTCACTCACTGTTAATACTCCAGGGAGATCTGGGGTCGTGGCAATGTGACGGTCCCCTGTTTTTAAGGCAGGACATGGGTGACTTTATGGTGTACTTGGCAATAAGCCAGCTGGTACACAGGGATGTGTCACACCGGTGAGACTGACTGTCCTTGGCATCCCCTGGGAGAGGCAGTGGCTCGGCAGTGTCAGCAATGACCAGGGATACTTTGCTGCCACCAGCAAGCCACCACTGGCTGCCATGGCAGAGGCAGTCAAGTCATGCATTTAATTGGTGTCTATTGGATTTTTTTCCTGCAGCTACAGTTCGTACTACTTATTGTGACATCCATGAGAAGCGGTGATTTGGGTTTGTTTGTGTGTCTGACTCCGAGGATTTCTCCACGCTGGCATCTGACCCCTTCCCCCCATCCTGACGGCTGTTTTTCTGTGTCACTAAACTGAGAATAAGAGGAAGCTTTTGAGTCGTGGGTTGTGGGCTAGGCAGGGCTGAGGGAGCAGAGGAATGAAAGCACAGCCAGGCCAGCCCGTTGGGGCAGCTGTAGGGACATGTCAGTGTGTCAGCCTCCTCTCTGCTGATGCCCCAGGGCATGGTGGCAGGGTTATCCTCCAGCAAGAAGCTGCAGCCAGGCCTCTGTCACGTCCTCATCGTGTCACCACGCACCCCAGCTGCTGGCTGAGTTTCTGTGGCTGTGGGAACAGAGCAGATAGGCTGGGCAGCAGTGGAGCTGCGCCGTCTTGGGGTGGCTTGTGTCCCTCTGTGGTTGCTCTGGGCTTTCTGCCTGCAGAGCTGTAACTCTGGAGCAGGGGGTGGCTTCTCCCCTTGGAGGTGAGCAGGGAGTGGGTGGAGTGTTGCTTGCCCTAACCCTGTTGGACCCACTGTGTCTCCAGCTAGGGCTTCCCCTTGGATTCCCACTTAGGGACTATTAGCAATGTGTCTGAGGGGGAATGACTCCAAACTGGGTGAGACAGAGAGGGATAAAATGATGGGGAAGTGCTGAAATATACCTCCTGCGAGAAATGTGCATCTTAGCCACAGCTTGCACATTTGTAACATGGAAAAAAGAGCTGGGACTTAGCAGAGCTTCTCCCCCAGCACTGGCACCTCTCCTTCTCACCATGGAGGACTGGGCTGGAAATGTTTGACTCAAGCACCTGAGACTTTGAGACATTTCAGAAGCTAAATCTATATTTCTCAGCTGACACTGGTCTGCAGAGTAAGCCCATATCTACTAGTTATGGGCTTGGTCAGGGGGCCAAGGCTGCTGTTCAGTTCCAGCTCTGTGTTAACAAGCTGTTGTAGTGCAGGACACACTGGTGGAGTACAATGGCCATTGTGGTGCAGGACACACTGGTGCAGTACTATGGACTTCAACTTTCACCTCGCAGCGAAACTTCTCGTCCCCAGGGCGTTGTTCACTGTGGTGCTGGGCCTGATGGTCCCTCCTGAAGGTCTGGTTTTGATGAAGTCAGAAATGGCTGTGATGGCTTGGGTGCAAATCTGTCCTCTGACCAGGTGGAAATACGTCTAATGATGTTCCTAAAAGAAAGAGAGGAGAAAGGATTGATGTGGAGAGGCTTGTGCAGCTGGGGACAGTTCTCGGCTGTACCAGGCTGTCTGATAGCCCACTTGTCAGGGCTCTGGGTGCTGTGCTCTCCCCATTGTCCTTCAGGAACACAATGCAATAGATGGTGACAGCACAGAGAGCTGTCAGACTTGGCCTGTCATCCTCAACCTCCAGGCCTTTCTGCCCTCCCCTCTTGACCAGTGTGCTGGGCAGTGCGCATGTGAGTGGCGTCACAGTAGCTGTCACCCTTCTGCTTCTTCCCAGATTGGCCAGTCAGCTTCTAATGCAAATGCCTCTGTCCTTTGTGTCCACCCAGGGATGGAAGGCACCTTCTTCCCTCCCTCCCTCTGGTCCTTCCTGTACCTTCCCGTTTCTCTCTGGTCTTTCCTTTGTATTTATCTTTGGTGTGGTGCTGGCCTCCAGACTGAGTAGAAGGTGCTGGTGGCATGGGATAGGGTGCAGTGAAGGTTAAAGGGGCTTCCTGCAGGAATTTGTCTCTTGCCTAGTCACTTTTTTGGGATGTCATGGGCAACAACACTGGTTTTGGGAACAGGGTGTAGTGTGCAGCCATGTTGAGCCATGCTGAGTCACTTACCTGGGCCAAAGACTGTGCCTTGCTGCATTTTGCATACTTACTTTTATTTACTTTTATTTGTGAGTGTCTCTGGAGTACTCTGAAGAAACAATGCTGCAAACCCAAAGGACCCATATTCCTGCAGCTGGAGCTCAGCCCATGCAGCCACCTCGATTCCATTATAATAATAAGTCCCCACTCCTCCTTCACCACTTAACCCTTTCTGCTTGGCCTCCACCTCTCAGGGCAAGCTGAGCTTAGTGGGATGGTGCCTCTCCCCCCCTGCCGCCGGGAGCGCTGGCTGTGACACGGTGCAGCCAGCGCTGCTCCTTCTCACCTCCACCTCCCCGCTGCCCTGTGACGGCGGCGGCCCTCGCTGAGCCCCTCTTGAATAACCAGCCGTGGCAGATGTGGCCTCGCAGCCCTGACGAGGCTCTGCGCTCGGCGGAGGGGAACGGCTCCGGACTCTAATCCAAGCAGACAGATTGAGGTCAAACGCGCCCTTCATGCAACAAGCGGAGAAGGGCAGGGGAAGGGGAGGGGATGCCTGGGCGGGGGGCAGCAAGGAGGGCGAGAGTCCCGTGGGGACCAGTGTGGACTGGGCAGCCTGTCCCCTCTCCCGCAGGGGCGGTGCAGGGCTGGGGATGGTGAGGGGTGCAGGCAGCGTGCGGGGTGTGCAGCGTGGCAATGGCAGCCAGGTTTGTGCAGTTGGTGTTAAGTGCAAGGGGAGGGCTGGCTATGGGGCAGGATGCAGCAGTGCTGGACGTGTCTCTCCCAGCATCCCATGCAAATTGCTTGGCCCCTCTCTGCTGTGATTTAGGCTCCTGAGAGCCTGACGAAGCTGAGGAAGGTGGAAAGTTGCCTCCTTTGGACAACAGGCAGGGCAGGTAAGTGTCAACTGTACCTCATCTTCTTGGCAACCTATGAAGTCAGTGCTGGGGACTGACCTGCCTGCTGTTGTGCCAAGTTATGGGTTCAGAATAGTGGGAGGTTTCATTGCTAAGCCTCTATGGATCAGCCACTTCTGCTGCTTCTGTCCACCTCACTGCCTGGTGGCACGCAAATGCCTGTCGGCAGAAGAGCCACACTGCCCACTGCAAAGACCCTTCTGCCTCCTGCCCCACTCCCAGCACCTGGGCTTCCTTCTTGGCTCAGCCCTTCTTGCCTAACTGAGCAGCAAGAGATGAACGGCAAGGAGCCGAGCAGCTGGAGGAGGATTAAATCCGCTCAGGTTCGCCCTTTCATGGTGCTTTGGCATTTGCATGCTGTGTTGTGGATGCTGGTTGCTGCCAGCAGGGCAGGACTTGCAATGCTCCTTGATTCACATCCAGGCTTGGGTGTGGAGGCTTTCACCTGTATCACTGAGCACAAATAACATGCAGTAAAAGAAGAGGCAAGGATATATAAAAAGGAAATAATTCTCCCCAAAACAGGGAACCCTGGACGAGCAGTCTCTTTTTCCAGAGTCTGATGGCTGTTGCAAGAAAACACTACACTGAGCTCATAAAAGATATACCCAGGCATTGGACAAAAGTGGCTGGTCCCATTGCACATATATAAGGATGCGATGCCTGTTAAGATGAGCTATTTGCTGCCTGAGAACCGTGGAGCCTTCTGGTACCTTCTCATTTGGCTTAGGGTGGAGGTGGCTCAGTTTTCTTTCATTCCAGGTAAGCTCATGTTATTAAGAAAGTCCCGAGCAACTCTGAAAGCATCTGCTCTTGGCTGGAATTGTTTGGACATGTCTAAACTGTACAATGCCCTGCAATGCCTGAACTCTTTCCCTGCTAGTCAGGAGGGGCACTGAGGTGTGTGCTGTGTGGCTGAAGTCCCCCCTGGCTGCCTGGGACCCTTCTTCTCATGCTCAGATGTCCAAAGGTGACGTCTCCATGGTGTGACAAGCTCAGGGAGAGAGGCCAGGAGCTGCATGGCTCTGAGGGCTGGGCTGCTCTGATGCAAATCCTGTTAGTGGTGAAGAAGGATGAGAGGGAGAGAAGTGTGGAAAGAGAATCAGCTCCAGACAGAATATATGTATTTTTTTGCCTGCTCCCCGAGAGACTTTTGAGAGTCTCAGAGCAGCATTTCACATAGTTGCTCAAGTGGAACTGCACTGAATAAATAGTTGCATTACAGCAGCAGAGATTTAAAACCAAGGTCTTGGCAATTTCTGGCTGCTGAAAATCCCTTGGTACTTTTTGGAGTAGCGGGTGTGTTAACCCCAGTACCTTGGCCAAATTCCCAGCTGGGAACCACCTCATAAAATCCCTTTCATACTCCTAGGAGTCACCATCTTAAAAATATTTCCTCCTTTTTTTTTCATTGTTTGCCCCAGCTGCCTCCCCTCTCTGGTGAGGCATAATTTTGAGTTTAGATACATTTCTAGCTAGTTTATGTATTTTTAGTACCCCTGTCATCCTTCTCCTACCATTGCTTTTTCCCATGTTTACTAACTACAGTTGGGATGGAGACACAAATCACATCTCCTTCAGCCCAATAAATAAAATATTTACGTGTCCCCTCTTCTTGGGTCATTTCCCATCCTCTGGTTATCCTGACAGCCTTTTGTTTTGCATGTATTCCTGCACTTGAGAGTGGCTGACCAGTCTAACTCGTGAATTGTGAGATGTCCTCCTCTGCTGAGATCCTTCCCTGCATATACCTCAGGATCAATTTTACCTGCTTGGTGACTTTATCTCACTAATCAGCCTGTAATTGACTCCTATGACTATTCAGTTACTTTCAACTTATGAATTCCCCATTTGCAGTAGAAATTCTTGAAAATAACATGGTTTCCTTCTGGGATTGAGCCATCCTCCATCTGTTCTTCCAGTCTAATATCCATACCGTCTTCCCTGGTTTTCTCCTGCTTCTCACAGGCTAGTTTAATTAAGATGAATTCATTAGGGAAATTGTTGACCAGGGCAAGTCCTGAGACCACTCAGCGGGGAACTCCACTGCCAGCATCCCATCAGGTGAGCTGTACCCTTTGCTCCTTGTCCACAGCCGTCCCCTCACCAAATCCTAGTCTTCTTCTACAGTTCCTGGGATAAGCCTCATCATCTTTATCATAACAAATCACTTCCCATCATGGCCCTGCATTAAATAATTCACAAAAATATGTATTTTTCTTTATCTAAAAGATCAGTTGGTAACACAAAAAGTGAGACAAAAACAAAACCAACCCCAAATGGGATAGTCCAGCACCCCCCACGTTTCACAGCCCTTGCAGTCTTTGCTTCATCCCCTGCGCACGGCCGTGGGTGACAGCTGCTCAGATTGCTTTTTCATCCTTCTTACTTACAGGTGCTGCATTTTATGTTCCCTCACCTCCTTACTGGTGGATTTATTGAAGCCCTTGCTCCCACTCCTGCTGTTTCATGGAATAGTTCCTCCAGGAATTTGGGCTGTGAGATAACTGGCCTTGTGATGTGATCACAGGAAGATCTTGGATCTTTGCTTTGATCTCAGCTGTGGTAAGTATATTTTCCATACTGGTCACCCAGCTAAGTTCCTATGTTTATAATTATTGTCGCTGTCTAGAGCTGCTGAGGAGAATTTGTTTAGTGTTGGGACCTCACCTAGGTTTTCTGTGAACTCTCTTCCCCCAGACTGAATCACAGCACTGCTTGTTCTGTCTTTATTACCTCTGTGTTTGTATGACCACAGAACCTTTCACTATTTAATATCCTTCCCCGTGTCTAACTCAGTTTGACTTCTGGCATTTCTCACTCCATCCCTTTTATTTTCAACCCCTAAAATCCTGTTCTTTGCTGATTAATCATTTCCCTTTCTATGCTCTCTTCTTATTCCTTTTATCCATGTTACTCTACTCATTCCAGCAAGTTAGGAGCTGCTTTTTCAATATTTTGCTCTGTTTGGGGTGCAGTCCCCAGAGAGTTTTGCCTTTAGTTCAAAGCCATTTGAACCTCCCTTTTATAGCCAAGGTTGGGTTTGCCCTTTTGAAACCAGAAACCTTTAGGCAGCACTCTGCTGTTGTTTATCTGTCTGTTCTGTTTAGAATAAATCAAAATGAGGCATGAGTTTTAAATAAATCACTTTATCCAAGGTTATTTTCCAGTTCCATCTCTTCCACAGGGTTCTTATCTTTCACCAATATTGAGGCTAACCTACTATCATGTCTTAGTGATGCATCTACTGTTGGTGTTCGGGTCTGTAACTGTTGCAGCTAGGATGTGTGAGCTTTTACTGTTGCGGTTTTGGGTTTTATTTTGGAAGTTAGTCTCCTAGAATGCGCATTTTTCATAGTTTCTCTCTTTTTATTAATAATGTTAACAGAAATCTCTCAATGTCCATCCAAACCTATCTCTTCTGCTCCAGGGAGGACTTTGAGCACCCGCCTAATGGAGCTACTTTTATTTCTTTTCTGCAAGTGGCCCAAAATGATCTTCCATCCTGTCATGAGTCTTCATCTATCACATTAGTTAAGGTGTTGCTGACTTGCCATCTTTTTTCCACCTTTTCCACCTGAGGGAAGCAGAACCATTGATAGCTTTGCTCCACCAGGTTTGTTGCTCCTCCTGACTTTTGTCACCTCTCCAGCACCTGGGCTCATGCCATGCACTGTTGTTCTGTCCCACTGGGTATGTTTGGCCCTCTGAAACACTTCCATCCTTTGCCTAAAAGAGTCTGACAGAGTGAGGGATGTGAACCCAAGTGCTGAGTGAGTGCTCTACGTCAAGGTCCACCCTGTCCAGATCTTTCCCTCTGTATGACATGTCCAGCCTAGACCTCTTTGGCTGCATAGCTTGTGAGACAGTCTCTTTTCACTTCTTCAGCCTTTTTTGTAGCTTGGGATGTTGATGCTGAATCACTGGAGTTGCCCATGCCTCTAACAGCCCTGGCCCCAGCTCTGCCTCTCCAGTGTGGTCCTCTGATGACCAGGAGTGGGGAGCCAGAAGCTCCTGCTCCATGTACAGCTCCTGCTCAGCCTCAGCAGCAGTGCAGAAACATGTTTTCCTCTGAACCTTCTCCCTAATTACCTCTCTCTCCCTTCCCTTTCTGTAGCATATCGTCAGTGTTTTCTGGTCTCTTGAGCCTCTTGGGATCCTCAGGTGAAAACATGAGCTGATTTCTTCTAGAGAGGGAATGAGCAGCCTCCAACTTGCCCATCTGGGTGGATTATCTTGTCCTCTTGCTTTTAACAAGCTGCACAAGATTAAAGAATGACTGTGGATTAGGTTGGTTGTTTTTTTGTCCCCTGAGTTTTTAACTTGGCACATAATTGGAGATGGAACAGAGGGTTCTGGGTCCTTGTGCACCACTGCCTTCCACACTGTCACTGGCAGCAAACCTATTAGTGAATCCAGCCAGGGATAGGGACCGAGGGGTTTGTGGCTTCGAAGGACTTACATGTTGTTAAACATTTTGCAGTGTTTGAACTGTTTGTATATATTGGTTTTTGTTTTCTCCCCCTTTTCTCCCCTCCACTTCATCTTCAACGTCTGCTTGCCACAAACCTGATTTTAAAAATACATGCATTTATTAATTTATGAGCTGTGGTCAGTTCTGTGGGAAGCGAGACCTGGAGGGAAAAGGGGTTTGTGCAAGCAGCAGGGCTGTAATGAGATCAGGGATGGGGGAGGCTCTGCATTTGGACTCTGCTCCTGCTCTCACTGAGACACTTGATCCTCAAGCGAATGAACATAGTACATGACATGGTCAGCTCTCCAGCACTTTAATATTTCTGTGGATGATTGATAGCACAGTGTACAGGACCTTCAGACATAAGGATGGGAGATTTTAGATCACAAATATCCTGTGCTTACGGCTGATAGCAGGTGCCTAGGGGAGAGCAAGTGCCCTGGTGCTCTCCTCTGCTTCCCTGTGTAGCAGTGACCAATTGCCTGGGGCAGGCAGTCCAGCTGTCCATCTCTGTGGGGTGCAGAGAAGGGTCTGTTTCTGTTTATTTCAGACCTCATAGCAACATATTCATAGATGCTCTTATGCAGTGTGTAACAAGCCCTGGCTTCCTCTGCTGATGTTGAGAAAAAGGGAGTCAAAGGACGGTGCCAGCTCTTTCTCACGGAGGAAGGATCAAGACAAAGCTTTCCAGTGTGGCAGGTGGCCTGCTGGCATCACCTTCTGCCTGGTGCAAGTGGTTGACACCCGGGCAGAGGCAGCTCCCAGCTGGAATCCTGTAGAGGTGTGGTTGGGGGGAGGGAGCCTGGCACAGCAGGTACCTTGAAAGAGCACTGACCTGGAGTTACCCGAGTGTCCTGGACACTTCAGGCACCTCACACAGCAGCTCTCAGGAGAGTGATGGAAATCCCACCATGCTGGGGTAGGTGAGGAGGGTCTCTGCACCGTGAGCACCCAGGTGAGGAGCATGGTTCCCTGTTCCTGTTCTCCATGTTTCATGTTCTGAATTACCACAGGGAGCTGGAAGGTTGGGGAAGCAGGGAACAGAGGAACAGACCTGTAAGCATCATTGCTTCCAAGTCTTCAGAGACAGACCTAAGCTAATGCAATGTTAATACTTTGCAGCACCTGGGTTCTCCATTTCTCTGCCTGCACTTCTCTCCCCCCTGCCTTCCAACCAACCCTACCAAACATTCAAATGTTATTAAGGACTATAGATCCACTTCAAGGAAGGATGGAGCCAGTGGGAAGTGGTCTGCATGAGCCAGCGTTGAACCCCATGCGGGGCAGCGCAGAACTGACCCTTCATGCAATTCCCACTCAGATAATACAACATCAGTCTGTCAGGGGTGACCTGGCAGAGGAGGCAAGACCCCTCTGTCCCCTCTGCTCCTGGCTGGAGATAACAGTGCTGGAAGGTACAGGTACTGCCTCCTGAGTACTCCTACTGTACCTTTCTGAGTGCATTTACCTCAGCTAAAAAGTTGTGAAAAACAGTGGAAGGTGGAAGTGTTTTCCTGATTTTAAGTAGTTTCAGTTTGGTGGCACTTCTACTGTAGTCCTACCGAGACCTTGCAAACCAGACTGCTTTTTCTCTCTTAACCCCTTGCCCATACTCCCATCACAGAAACAGATTCTACTTCTTGCAAGCCCCACGGTGCCCCAGCTTCTGGCATCTTCTGAACATGCAGTTTGTGATGAAGGAGGTCTTTGTGCTGGGTTGTTGTTGGTGGCTCCTCGAAGAGCTGAGCTCAGCAGCCTATTACTGCAAAGCTGTTCAGGAATATGGCAGCTCTGGACAAACAGGGCTTGTGGTTGAATGGCTTCTCATGGGAGCTTAGTGGCTTCTAGTAGAAAAAGGCAATTAGTGTTGAGGCATCTGGGATGTGTTATGACTCTTGACACACACAGAGTCATATGGATTTTTCCAATGGGATGTAAAACCAAAAAGACAGGTCATCATTTGGCCCTTCTGATCTCAACATGCATCCCATTAAGGAAGGGAAAAAATGATGCAGGAAATTTGTGAGTTGGCTCAGTTGTGTGTGGGAAAAGATAGAAGTGAGGTGGGGAAAATACTGCTTTAAATGTAATGTCCATATGCCCATTTAGGATTTAATAAGAGAGTTACCACATCACTGGTAAGTGACAGCTGGTTATTAGAAGCATACGCTGAAGCTGTGGATCATCTAAAGTCAAAGCTGGTGCTTAGTTATTCATACACCAGTACATCTGCCTTTAATAATAGCTTTTAATTTTGTTAACACGCTTAAACTAGCTTATTAAATCAAACTAAAATGAGAATCTTACTCTTAATGCAACCACACAAAAAGGATCCAACCCTAAACCTTACCTCCCTGGCTGTATCCCATGCTGTCCTGGATAAAAATATGTCCAAGGGTAGGTTGAACCCAGCATGTTATTCTGGCAGAGTTACAGCAATGTTATATTTCCTCTCTCAACCCATTCTTCATTTTTTTTGACTTCTGCATTTCCATGCTTGGCACCCTCCAGAGTTGCTGTGTGGTTAGTGTGTGGCATGGATGGGAAGTTCAGCCTGGTTTGAGGTTGATCTAAAAAACAGGCAGCAAGTGTAATTTCTCCTGACTCCTTCAGAGGAGGCAGCACTTCTGGCCTCTCTAGATGAGTGAGGGACCTGAATCTACTCTTCAGAGTGCGACATCCTGGGTTGTGAGGGAGCAAAAGCCTGGACTTGGAGGCGTAGACTCCGTCTGCTGTGTTTTTGGCTTTAATAATGACAGACAGCGATGCTTTTAGTGTGGTGGGAGTGTCCGTTAGCCCATCATGCTGGATGAGCACTGCCAGCATGTTGCTGCACTCCAAATTTGCAAACAGATTTGCTTGGATTGGGCTCATCCTCTGCTTTTCTAAGCCAGCCTCGGTGTTTGTGCCAGTGTGCTTTCACGGCGTGGAGGCAGTGCTCTGAGATGGCTGCTGGTGGTTACCATGTGGGCAAGAGGCAAATGAGTGCCCTCCCTTCAATCTGTGCTGGTGACAGAGAGGGAAGGAGGGCTGACCAGCCTTCAGTGATGCCAACACCTTTATCTTCCTGTCCCTGCACCCTCTGCCACTCCCTGTTAATTCCCATGGCCTGTCTTAGTCCATGCACTGGGAGATGCACCAGTGTGAAATGTGCTCATTGTGTAGGTGGTTGAAGGGCAGCAGCATGGTGTTGGATAGTGCCTCGGGTCCCAGTCAGGCATGCTCTGAGCTTGGCTTAAAAGAGGAGATGACTTCTTGGCATCAGGTTTTTGGGTTGTCTGGACCACTTGCTTGTCCCTCTCTAACCTGGTGACGTTCAGCCAGTTCCCCATAGGGCAGGTCATATGGCCCCAAGGCCAGGGTGCTGCCTTATAATCATCTGCATGTTTAAGTCTGTTTACTCTTTTTCAGCCAGTTTGTTACTTTACATATTTGAATGCCTCCCAATTAACAAAATCTTTATGGGAAGAAAGAATGGGATGCCACCTTCAACTCTCCTTTGTGTCCTGCTCCTACCTTGCTCCATCCTCCTTTCTGGGGGGAGCTGCTAACATGACAGCACGTGCGGGCAGACCGGGAGCTGCCGAGGTGAGTGTGCTCGGAGATGCTGCCCTCATTGGTCCCTACTTCCGCCTAACCAGCAGAGCGGAGAAATTGCCTGTTACCTCGGGTCGATTTTTCATGCACTCCTAAATTGCTTTGTATTGACACGCTGTCAGAAATGGATTGTCACATTAACCCAGCCAGAGCCGGGCTGGGGTTTGCCAGCAAGTGCTGTAGGACTGATCTCTTTACAGGGTGAGGGCAGGCTAGGGGGAGTGGTGGGGGTGCTTGGGATCTTCCCTCTCCTTGGTCTCCTCTTGGATTTGCAGAGATTATTTTGCAGCACTTTCTAGTTATGATTCAGATGAGCCAGTTAAAGGCAAGGCTCACTGTATCCTCCATTCTATAGCCATTTGTTCTTCCTTTGTTGGATCAGAAAAGTGACTTGCAAGACTACTGGCTGCTGAACTATGAGGCCCAGTGATCTGACTCATGAGCTCTCTCCCAAGGTGGGGTTAAGTGCTTGATTGCAGGATCCCAAGGGTTAAAGAATTTGGGTCTCACAATACTCTCTTTGCTCTCCCATCTGGATGTCCCTCCATACTCTTCATTTTATTGCTACCTCTTCCATCTGCCATGGGACAGATGCAGAAAGTGCTGTAGCCCTAGGCCAAGGAGCTGAGATTGGGTCGTGTCAGAGGAAAACCACCAGTTGTACTGGGTTTGTGTGCAGACAGAAAGATCAGTGAAGGAGGGGGAGGAGGTGCTCCAGGCATCAGAGCAGAGATTCCCCTGCAACCTGTGGTGAAGACTGTGGTGAGGCAGCTGTGCCCCCGCAGCCCATGGAGATCCACGGTGGAGCAGATATCCAACTGCATCCACTGGAGGACCCCATGTCAGAGCAGGTGGATGGCCGAAGGAGACTATGACCCTGTTGGAAGCCCATGCTGGAGCAGGTTTGGTGTCAGGACTGGTGACCCTGCAGGGTCCCCACACTGGAGCAGCCTGGGTCTGAAGGACTGCACCTTGTGGGAGGGTGTTTGAGCAGGGTAGGAGTGTGAGGACTCCTCCCCCTGAAGAGGAAGAAGCAGCAGAGACAACATGTGATGAACTGACCACAAATCCCCACTCGCTATCCCCCTGCACCGTGGAGGGGAAGGAGGTAGAGAATTTGTGAGTAAAGTCAAGCCTGGGAAAAAGAGAGGGCTGGGGGGAGGCTGTTTTAGGATTTGTTTTTATTTTTCATTATCCTACTCTGATTTGATTAGTAATAAATTAAACTAATTTCCCCAAGTTGGTCTGTTTTTCCCATGACAGTATCTGGATAGTGATCTCTCCCTGTCCTTACCACAACACATTTCATTGTATTTTCTCTCCCCTGTCCAGCTGAGAAAGGGAGTGATAGAGCAGCTTTGGTGAGCACCTGGCATCCAGCCAGGGGTGACTGTGAAGATGGTGAATATAAGGAAGCAGGAGTGATGGACTCACCTTTCCCCATGAGCCAGCTTTCACAGAGATTTCCATTTCTTCTGGTCATTTTTCTAGGTGATGTGTAATTTCTAGAGCTTCCCATTCCTACCCCTAATGACCTCCTCCATTTCTCTAATAAGATTCCTCCTCAGAGATTAGCAAATGTCTTGGGAAGTCAGAGTATACACCATCCACTTAATTCCCCTTATCTGTCATGCAGCTAAAAGAAAAATCCAATGCAACAGTATCTGAGCTGGCTAAACTCTACCTGTAAAGCCAGAGGCGTAGACAGTCCTCATGCAAGGGACTCTATCCCTTAGTGATGAACAATTTGACATTGTTCATTGGTTGTGCCCTGAGCTACAAAGGCAATGGTGTCTCCTTGTAGGCAAAAGATTGATATGACACACTGGGGTTTGCATGGGAATGGTTTGGCTGTGTAGCAGGTTCCTCATGTGGTTCATTCCCTTGTATCAGTTTCATGATGTGGGTGAGCACAAGTGTGTTGTCCTCTCATATATTTGTAGAGAAGCAAACCCATTTGACAGGTATGCTGTACCCCAAATATGAAGCAGTTTAGGGGCCTAGTTTGAATCCTCAGAGCCCCTGCTCAGCTGCTTTGCAGCATCACTGCCATATTCCTGTGTTTCCCATCCTTCCTGAGGATCTGTTTCTGCTCTCTGCCAGACCCACCTCTGTTTTCAGCAGGCTGAATAGGTCAGTGCTTATCTTACGCCTAAGGAACACCAGGTTATTCCGGGCATATCTCTCTCTTTGGCAAAGCTCAATCTGTGAAGCATCTTCTGGGTATGGCTCAGAGATCAGGGTCTGCAGGAATGGAGAAGCTTTGACCATTCTTACAAAATAGTGTATTGGCTAGAGCCCTCCCCCATGTAATCTATTCTCCCTTTGAAAAAGAGTTAAACCTACCTGGAAAGACCCTCCTACTTCTCACGAAATTCTGGTTTTGAGGTGGCAGAAGAGTCCACTCCATCCTGCTACCTGAACTTTTCCACTTTGGAAGGAGTAATTAAATAGTATTTAAACCCTGGGTTGCAGTGAGGAAGTGAAAAGAAGCAGAAATTTCAGCCAGCTCTGGCACTCACCTGGGAGTCAGGGTGATGTGGGGTCCTGTTCAGACTCCAGTGAATACTTATATAAATTATGCTATGGAGTCATGTTACCCTCCTCCTCTCTTCTTCTTCAGCCCAATGAATATTTACTCGTTTCATGCCTGGTGGAAGAGACTGAAATTCATAATATGAGCATACTTGACTAATTTCAAACTTCTATGCAGTGTTCCAGGTCTCCTCTCCAAGTCCTTCATCTCCTAGAATAGGAGAGAGCTCCTCCCTCTCCACTGCAGTGCCCTTTCACAGGCATTTCTCTGAATCCTTGCCTAAATTTATTCACCTTTTTCTTTAATGAGCACAGCTTTAGTTCATTCCTCAGTTGTTCCTATTTTTGTCTTTGCCTTTCTTGACTGGATTGCAGGTACCTTTCTATGCAGGAAAACATCTGGGTGGTGGCATGAGAACTGCCCCAAGCCATTCCTTCAGTGACCATTCTCTGGGCCCCTTGAACTCCTCCATGGTACAGGAGGGGTAGTCACAGTGCCGTGGCCATTTGGTCATTCTTGGCTGAAGTTGCTGATATCAGAGCCAGCCCTGAAGTGGCATTTAGCCAGGCACACACTTTATCTGGTAGCTTTGTCCCAGCAGCCCACTTTACATTAATTGCCATGCTGCTGATGTGGCAGCGTATTTCAGTCCCTGATACCCGAAGCCAGGCGGATGAGAGACACCAGACTTCAGCCCAGGAGCCCTCCCAGGAGCTTCCTCTGCCCTCCTCTCTGCGACTCTGTATCTGAACATCTTTGTCCTTTTCAGTGCCTGACACTGCTGCTGTATCACAGATGAAAAACATCCTTTGCTGTATGAAATAGTTCCTGCTTGATTTGTCTTTCTTCTCTTTTTTTTTTTTTTTTTTTTCCTGTTCAGCCTTTTCTTCTTGTTCCTGTGCTCCCTCCCCCCTCTCCTCGATCAGTCAGACTTCTCCTAAGCCCTGATGTGTTGTGACTGGAGCTGACTGACAGCGCTTCATGCCTGACACACATCTCTGGGATGCAGCCCAGGATGTGTATTTAAGAGCAAAGCTGGATTGTAAAGTGCCATGTGGGAGCCTCTGAGAAAGGAGTCAAAACACCATCAAGCCTATTCTTCCTGAGAGGAATGGAGATGTTGCATGGAGCCTGTAGATGCCAGGAGTGACTCTGCAGCTTGAAGGCTGGGCAGGGGTCCTCCTGTCCCATAAGCACTTAAAGCTGTATTTAACCTGTCCTCCTGTCCCATAAGCACTGAAAGCTGTATTTAACCTGTCCTCCTGTCCCATAAGCACTGAAAGCTGTATTTAACCTCTTAGCAGAGCCAGAGCAAGGGAGCCACAGAGAATCAACCCCACTTTTCTGATTGGCAATGCTACTTTTAAGCTCATATTTGGTCTAGGCGGATGACATGGAGCAAACAGTGAAGTGACCTTCTACTGCATGTGTTCTGGGCATTGGACATGGTACCCTGTGGTGGCTGTCTCTGGTGTTTTGTCAGAGAAGGATGAGAAAATTTGGGATGCAACTGAAAAGAGGGAGTTGATTCATGAGACTTCCTTCCATCCTCTCTTCATCAATGGACTTTCAGAGAAGCTGTTCTTTACCTACCCAAAATTTTTTTTGTTTCCACCCCAAACCTGGAATGGGTAGAGATCACGGAATCATTAAATAATTTGGGTTGGAAGGCACCTTTAAAGGCTGTCTAGTCCAATGCTCTGCAATGACCAGGGACATCATCAACTAGATCAGATTACTGTTCAACATGACCTTGAATATTTCTAGGGATGGGACAGCTACCACCTCTCTGGGCAACTTGTGCCAGTGTTTTACTATCCTTGTTGTAAAGACTTCTTCTTTATATCAAATCTAAATCGACTCTGGTTTAAAACTCTTTCCCCTAGAGATGTGCTGGCAAAGCTTTGGCTGGAGTCACAGCTCTGAACCAATTTATTCAGCCACCACACTCATCTTGTTTCAGCCCTGCCTGGGCTCTTGGGTTATTATTGGTGTACGTGAGAGCATTTTCAACAGAATGGGCTCTGATGAGTTTGCAGAGAGCCATGGCTCTGCTGGGGATGAAGGAAGGGTGGCCTGGCATGGAAGACTTGAGTGAAGTAGAAACAGCTGTTGTCCTCCTCTCTCTTAATCCACCTGCAGCCTCAAGACTGCTTGCCCAAGCTCAGCAATTATCTCGTGGGGCTTGGAGCCAGGCTGTTCTGCTTTCTCCCAGCCAATGCAGACTTTAGACAAGCTGGCTGGACTGGAAGGTCTAATCTGCACTTGGAGGAGGCCTGTGGTTATGAGAAGCATACTGAGCATCATTGTGTCACCATCCGCTGCTTGCCACCTCCCAAGTTTTCTGAGTGCAGCCATCTCTGAGCACCTTTTGTGTTTATTTCCCTGTCTTATACAAAGTCACCTAAAAATCCTTTTTATTGGCACCCCTGGAGACCCTAGGTGCTGCTTGGAAATCTCTTAGAGAAGTAATCATCCTCTTCGGGTTGCAACATCACTCACCTTCAGTCCCTCTGACAGTCCCAATTTACTTGTGTGTTTGGCTGTAGAGCACCAAAAGTAAAACACTGTTGGTAGGCTTCTGGTTTGTAGTTTTCTTCACCTGGGAGAAAAACAACTGGGTCACAACTTGTCCCTTGATCTCCTCACCTGCTGCCCTGTCCCCTGCTCTCCTGGTGGCTCTGACACTATGGTGGAAGGGAGGAATAACACCTCAGTGTAACTGGTGCTGGGGTGGGAGGTGTTCTTACTTCTGTAGGTGGGGAAGAAGTACGTGGTGATTACACAGAGAAGCAGGGATTGTTTTGGGGTTCATGCCTTCTCCCAAATAGTGTTAGTGTTCCTCTGTCCTGCCATGGGACCAAAAGGAATGGGTTGGAAAAGACCTCAGAACCTGCTTGGAGCAGGACAGCTTGGATCAGATCACCGAGGGCCTTCTTGACTTGATTTGACTTGACTTGACTACCATGTAAGTTTTTCTGCTGTTTCTTAATGCTATATCTTTTTTCATCTGAATTTTATTCATCTCCATCTCTCCATTTTAGTTTTTTGTTCCTGTTTTCCTTTTGTCCAGCTACATCTCCAGTCCATGGCAGAAGTGGAGTGTTGAAGCCCATCCTGCTTTTCCCCTTACAGGCACAACCCACCATTCACACTTCAGGAGATGCCTCCTGAGCAGGTGAGAGTCAGAGGTGCACCAGCAGGGGTGAACTGTTGCAAGAGAGACCTGGATTGAGCTATGAAAAGCTTCTTGACTGATATCTTGGTTAAAGCTTCCTTCAGGAGCTAGCCTGGAGTTGGCTATTAAGGGCCATCCCTTCAGAGTGAGGCGGTAATTCTTGTGCAGGAATTAGCAGTTCAGCACACCTGTTACCACAAGAGACTCCAGCTGAAAAGAGAAGAAGGATGGGAGGGGATGAGAAAAAAAAAAAAAAGACGCTCTTCAATTTAGCACAATTATCTCAATTTTCCCAGGATAAGGATCCTTGAGATATTTATCTGATTTATAAGGGTGCACAGCAAGGCGGCAGACATGTCCTTAAAGAGACATTTATCAATTTCTTATGCGTGGATGAGGGGAGAAGAAAGAAAAAACAAATGAGTAAGAAGGAGACGCTGCAAGGAGAATGTTTTGGAGCAGGGAAGGAAAAAGGATGCCAAGCTGCTCTGTATGTTTTCACTTGTGTTTAATTATTTGGAGACAACTGTGCTGGCCAAAAGAAATGCCAAGGGCTGCTTCAGAGAGGTGTCTGGGCAGAAGCAGGAAGAGGTTGGCCAGACTGGGGCAGCAGCAGAAATCCTGTTGTGGACTGTGTCACCTTTAAACATTTGGCAGTTGATACTCCAGGGTATGCTTGTTAAGTATTTCCTGGAGAATTTCTTTTGCTTACTTTTCTGCTGGGGGAATGATGAGGGCTAGATTTATGCTTGCCTGGAGAACTTGCCCAATCACAGAAAAGTGGTCCAACACTGCATCAGCTTGGCTATGGTGAGACAAGGTTTCTGTAGGATTCATCTTATCTAAGTGCAGATGTTCTGGGCTCAGGAAATGCATGATGGTCTATATTCTCTTTTAGGAAAGGGGAGCAGAATTCCCCTGACACTCTTGGATGCCCACCTTTGGAGGGAGCGTGCTCCTTTCCATTAAAAAATACAGCCCTTGTTTTTATTTCATGCAGTATCATCATACCTTCTGCTTTGTCCCTCTTGTCCATACCAATACTCTGCCTCTTAGTCCTCCTCCTCTGTACCAAATCCTAATGCCTCTTCCTCCTTTCTTATGCCCTGCAGCTCCCAGTGTTTTCTCTGCACCTGAGTAACTAAAATGATTCTGGAGACCTTCTGCACCTCAGAGGCTGCATCTTTGCTCTCACCCTCATCCTTATCTTCATATTATCTGTACAGGGAAGCAGGTATGAAAATCCTCATCTTTCCCAAAAGTATAACTACCCGCTGCCATCCCTGCAGCTCCTCACAGCTCCCTTTCCCCTCCATCACATTCAGGCTTCTCAGCATCCCTCCGCAGCCCTTTTGCCTCTCTGTTGCTCCTTCACATCTACATCCCCTATTGTTCCGCTAACACTGTCTTGTCACATTGTGCCTTACTCCCTTGATTTGACAATAGAGAGAATAAAAAAGAAGGGATTCAGTGGAGGCCAATGAAATGGGAAGTGGAAGAGGAGGAGGAGAGAAAGAGAACATCAGAGGGAATGTGAGCAAATGCTCGTAGCTTAACGTGGCTCAGCAAGTCACCTGGGGGAGTCATCGACTGAGGGGTCACTGACCCTTGTGAGTAAATTTCTGTAATAAACTCATGAAAGTACTGGCAGGCCCAAGTGATTTAGTTTAGAAATTGCTGTAGTTCAGCTCCCCTCAAATGCAATTCAGCAGGACTGTTAGCAGGCACAAAGCCCTTGCCAGCCTTAATATGGATTACTTTTCTTTGTCCCTTAAGTTCATCTCTTTACAGCATGGTTATGTTCTCATAAATTTGTTGCAGTGTGTTTGCCAGCAGCTGACCCATTGGAAAGGATTTGTGTTCACCAGAAAAGCATCTTGGATAAACCTATCTTTGGCAATATGCCTTTTAAGGCCCTTCTGCACATATGTTGCTCTAGGAAACAACTGCTTTTTCAAAGACCAACTGGCTTCACTATCAAAGTCAGACTGAGGCAGCAACTCTTGGCCATTGCACATGGGCACCTGCTTGTCATCGCTTGCTGTGGATCTCACACCTCCTGCCCCCCTTTGTAATAGCTGACTTCAATAAATGAGATGCAGCATAACTATGAGGGGACAGATTTTCAGATTCCCTGATCTCAGTAAGTTTCTTATAACATTAGAAAGTCAGAGGTGCTTATCTCCCTGTGGTAATTAAATTCTTCTCTGGGACCTGTGTATATGTAAACCTCACTTACCCAGTTCTGTGAGTGGACATTGCTGGGGAAGTAAGGGAATTCATGAGCCTCCTTTGGGCTGCAGAAGTCCAGTTGTTCAGCTCCCTGTATTGTTTAGTGTTGGTATTTGTGTAGTGGGATGCTGCTCCATGGGTAGGGGAGAATACTGCAAGGGGAAGTGCAGTCAGGTGCAGGGCATCTACATTTATCCCATTTATCTTCATCTTGGCCTATCTGCCCACCCTATACCTGGCAAGGCTGAAGACAAGTCTCTTTCAGACCGAAGCAGCCTTTCAGGACATCCCTGATGTACTCTGGAAGGGGAGACTAGTATGAGGAGTGTTTCCAGCCCATTGCTACTTACCTGCTCTCTTCCCACCGAACTGCCTTTAGTCATGAGCTGTGCTGTGCACTTAGGAGGGAAAAGAAAAAAAGAGAAAGAGAGAAAATCAGGGAGGGGAAAAAGCAAATCAAAGAACAGTGTGTTTCTTGTTGTTTGATCTTTGAGGAATGCTGAAGAAATCTCTTAGGCTGCTGTCTCCCCGGTTGTGCTCGTAAGGAGATTACGGACCTCGTGCTTTCACAGGAAAACACCCGGCCGCTGGGCCTGGCACACTAATCCAGACAAAGGATAACAGCGGCCTAATTAATTCTCATGTCTCTGAATCTGATAACAGCACAGTACACAGACGAGTCCGTAAGGACTTAATGAGTTTAATCGACTGCACTTGATGATTTTATTTGAAACCTTGTGCCACAAATTAAACTATTAAAAATGCACTTGAACTTGATTGGCAGCTGTAATCCAGGCAAAGTCGACTTAATCCACAGGGGCGGGGAGCAGGGATAGATGCAAAAGGCTGGAGATGAGGGGAGTGGAAGGGAGTCTTAGGCAGGTAAGGGGATTTCAGAGTGAGTATAAGAGAGAGCCAGAAAGAAGGGCAGTGTCTTAGGGGAGGTGGGAGTGAGACAGGGAGAGTGGTGGGTTAAGGCGTTTATCTGTGGTTACCCAGCTCTGGACTGAGCTGTGGAATGAGGGAAGGATTTGCATCTGTTCTTGTTCTGTGCTCTTCTCTACAGGACTCTCCGAGCAGCTGGAGGGGCTTTTGGCTGTCAGCTGGTTGGAGCAAATTAGCTGCTGGTTTGAGGTGTAGCACCAAGGTTTTGCACAACTGGGGTGAGGATGGCATGAATCTTGGGCCCAACCTCCAAATCTTGTGCAAACCATCTTGGTGAAAGGCCAGGGAAATGCACACAGAGCTGTACACTGCAGTGTGTCCCAGGTGTGCACACAAATACTCGGTTGCTCTTCCTCTCTAAAATCTGCCCACGTGAAAAGCAGCCTGTAAAAAGGCACCTTCGCCCACATGGACTGTCTGACACACCTGTGCAGAGGCAGATACACCTTCCTATGTGTTCTCTGCTCACTGCTGTCACTGACGTGTCCAGTTGTGCTCATCCAGTTTGTTCCCATACATAAGTACCTATATACATATGCACACATGCACAAGAAGTGCTTTGCTCAAAGTGGGTCATTAGCCCAGGAAGGAAATAGCATGGAAGTCTGCTTTGAAAGTCCTTTATCCCCTACTCTGCTATTTAAAGTAATTTGCAAAAGATTTACAAAATTATAAACCAATTTGCAAATAAATGATCATGATTAATGGCATATTCTTTAGGAGGTGACAGATCCATAATAGATCTGTAATCCCTCTTATTATGTGGGAACCATTAATAGCAGTAGGTGTTGAGAGACTACATTAAAGCTAGAATGGGCTTCAGCTAAGTCTCTGGAGTGGAACAGGTCAAGTTTTTGTTGCTATGGCTTCTTTACCTATTGTTGTGCTCATAATCGGTAGAAAGCAATGTACCTCAGTGTCACTTGGGTTTCACAGCTTGCTCACCTCACTTATCCTGCCCTAAAACTCATGCTCTTTGGCAGCAGGGGGAAAGCCTTTGTCAGCTGATGAGTGAAGGCAGAGCACAGCACCATGACAGGAGTGGTGGGTGGCTCATCTCTTTGTGCATCTCATCTCCAGCTGTCCTTGTACTGTCTTCTGGAAGTGACAGGACAAGGGGTGACGGCTTCAAAGTGAAAGAGGATAAGTGTAGATTAGGTGTTAGGGAGAAAATCATGGCTGGGAGGGTGGTGAGGCACTGGCACAGGTTGCCCAGAGAGGCTGTGGATGCCCCATCCCTGAAAGTGTTCAAGGCTCAGCTGGATGAGGCTTTAAGCAATCTGGACTAGTGGAAGGTGTCTCTGTCCATGGGAGGGATGTGGAACGGGATGTTTTTTAAGGTTTCTTTCTAACTAGTCTATGATTCTATGATCCTCACTGGTCCTGACTGCATCTTGTGGGAGTGCTGGGAGCGAAGGGTTTTTTGGCAAGCAGCTCTTGAGGCTGTGTGTGGTGGGGGAGCCTTTGGTGCAAGGTGGAGAGGAGCGGGAGGGAGTGCATGTGGCACACCTGCACCCTCTGCCAGAGGCTGAACCACACTGGCTAAAGCACTCCTTGGAGATACTGAGTGATCAAGAGCAGTGCCACTGTCTTTGATTTATGAAATAGCAGGGCTTTGCTACCTGGAAATAAGCAGGTGGTCCAATAGTCTAAAGCACACACCCTACTGTGAAGGAAGGTAAGAGCCTACTCCAGTGATTCCCTTCACTCAAAGAAAATCCATGCCTGACCTTACACCTTGTGAGGGGTTTAATGCACTGTACACAGATGGGACAGACTGAGCAGCTGCCAGAGAAATTTTGTGTATCCTGCTGAGTACCAGCCTGGGGCAGAGGGCAGCCTGGCCTCACTTGCTCCTGCACATGTTTTGAATATGATGCTCTGAATTTGGTGTATTGACAAATAGCTGAAATGTTTTTATTTGATAGTTTTCAGCTTCTAACTTTCCCCTCCACTTTTTGTATCTAACACCAAACCTGTGGCAGGGGCTGGGCAGTGTCACAGCGTGCTGTGACCTTGTGAGGTCCATGGTGTCTGCACTGGTCTGTCTGTGCTGTGCTGGGACAGGAATGTGAGTGAGGAAATGGGCACTGCAAGCAAAGTTAATGATTAGTGAGTTGGTGATGCTCTTTCTATGGAAAAAATGTGTTAGGGGAGGTTTTTTCAGGTGAGGTAACACTGAGATCCTGCCTGCATCTCCTTCTGAAGCCTGGCACTTTTGGAAAGCACAGAGATGGTAATTTAAGGTGTTGTGCATCCTGACTAATTACAGTGGTCCTGGCCATAACTGTCTTTTGCATTTCTCACCCTAAAATGCACTATAAAGTTGCAATTTACTGTTAAACAGATGCTGTATGCTTTCTTAATAGTGGCTAGATTTTTAATTTTTTTACTGAAAGGAAAATAATTGGCATATCTTTGACAGATGAATGCTTAAGGATCTTTACAGGGGAGATCAGCTAGGGAATGGCAAAATATTTTCGTCTATTTGGTGTTGTTAGTGCTTTGATTAAAAAGACTAATATTTCTGAGTCTGTCACTTAGCATGAACAGCAGGGTATTTTGTTATCAGGTAATTTCCTGCCTACAGTGGCTACAGAAATGGTTGGATGTAAATCATGCAGTTAATAATACTCCACTATAGAAGGCAGATGCAACTGCTAATTGCAGAGCCTGGGATGCTTGGTGAAATCACAACAACTTATCAGCCTCTGTCAGGTCACTCCAGCTCTTCCCCAACCTCACAACTTCTGCCAGGCAGGATGCCACAGATGATGGTGCAAATCTGTCCCTTCTGCTGCCCTCACAGCCAAATCCTGGGGTGATTACAGGCTAGGGAGCAGCCCAGCTAGTCCATGGGCTGTCCCCATGGTGGGGAAGCACAGGCAGCACCGGCACAGTCGGCAAACAGCCACACAGCCAGCACACGCAGCACTCGTCAAATATTTACCCTTTGTTTCAATCCTGACCTCTTCGCCTCTCAAGATAAATAATTTAGTGTGGAAGCCTTGAAGGTTAATCTTGCATTTATTTAATGTTACAGGACACTTGGCTCACTTACAGCTAAAAGCTCTGCGTGCTGGTTGTTAGTTTATTTAATCCAAATGCCATTTTCTTCACCCTCTTCTCTTTGAATTGCTGAAAGGCAGGAAGGAGAAGGAAGTGAGGACATGGAAGAGTTATCTGTATGCAGCTTTTAGCTCCTGCTGCAAACTCCATCAGGAGCAGCACCCTGGGGAAGCGTCGATCCGAGTGCCTCAGCCCAGCCAGGCATGTCATCCTCCAGTCGATCCAAGGGGCTGGCTCTGAGTGCCGGTGAGAAAAAAAGGGGAAAAGCAGAGGATCTGACATCCCAGCACATCGGCTGTGATAGAGCTGCCTGCCTTTGCCCAACTCTGACAGAAATTGCTGGTGTGCCAAAGGAAAAAAAAAAGAGACAGCATGATGGGGGCAAGGAGGGGGAAGAGGTGAGGCAGTGGGGAGGAAGAGTGTTTGCCTTCATTGATGAGATGTTTTTTCTCTCCTTTGTCCGAAAGCATCAGGTGGTCCTTTGTGGGAGACCTCTACAGCATTGCTGGAAAACTAATGCAGAGGGGAGGGTGTCTGAGGGAGCTCTGGGCTCTGATTTACCTTGAATGATGTTTGCAGTATTTTCTGGTAGGCTAGGTGAAAATTTCTGGGAGGCTTGCAGGTGGTTCAGCACTGGGAGGCTCAGCAGTGGGGGGATCAGCACCTCTTCCTGCTGCCAGGGCCAGCAATGACCAAATGACAGGAGCTCCCAGGCTTCAGCAGAGGTAGAGAACACCTTGTTGTCGAGGAGTTTCACACTGATGGATATGAAGGGAGTTGTAAACTTACTTGACAGTGACTTTCAAGGACTGGAGGAGACATTTCAGCATCATCCTTCTCTTTGCTTCTCATTTCTAGAGATGCACAAAAACAAATGCACAGTCCTTCCTGAGACTCTGTCAATATGTCTACACTCTTTAAACATATTGGACTAAACAGCTGGAAAAAAAAGCCAAGCACGTGAAGCAGGCTGACTGCTGAAGTTGGTTTGGCTTTTACAGCCCAGCCCACCATTTTGGATAAGAAATTTGGTGCTAGCTGCTCCCTCCCACCTGGGGCTTACAGCCAGTAACTCATGAGGAGGGCAAATTCCAAGACTTCAGACCAGCCTATCTGTATGCATTCAAGAGCAGACCCACATGGACAACAGGCAGTGAGGAAGTCAGTTTTTCCAGTCCCCATGGCCAAGCCTAGTGGCAGTGTCACTACCACATTTTGGCCCCAGGCACCCTCTCAAGTTCTGGCTTAAGAAAGCTCCCTCCCAGCCTCAGCTTGTGCCTCACTAGCTCTTGACAGCCACTTTGGCAAGCTCTGCATTTGTCTGGATGCGCTCCTCACCTCTTGCAGTGATAGCTACACTCATCCACCACTTCAGAGCATCTTGTCAACTTCCTTCCCACCCTTTTCTAGAGGCCTCCTAAGGAGAAATGTCTCTGGTTTCTCTAAAGGAAATAATCCTTGCATTTGGTAGCATTAGGGCCAGCTAGGGAAGAGGAGAAGTGTCAGAGGATGCTGGCAGTGCGATCACACCCTAACATAGTCACATTTTCACCTGCTCATGTCGTCCAGCCCAGCTGCGACTTGCTGGTAATTACTCGCTTGTAGCTGGTGTGAGACTCCCAGTTCTCAAAGCCATCTGCTTACCTCCAGGTCCCTGCTGTGTGATCTTTCATTTGGAGTTCACCTCTACAGTTTATGGCAGTTTCCAGGATAACATTCCAGCTGGAGAGCCTCTTGACTCCATCCTGTGCTGGCTTTTTCTCCTTTTGAAGGATATTTTGCTTCCTTCAATAAACACCAACAGGATGCTCAATGTAGCCTGGCAGGATTTGACCCAAAAGGGATAGCCAAGTGTGGATAGACTTGAGTGTCTGGGTGTTCATTTGTACAATCCAAATCTCCTCAGGTAGAGATGTGATCAGAATGACCTTTTCCATGAGCTTCAAGTGCTTCAATATTAAATGGGAAATAGCACAAGATCAATGTACCTCATGGCTTTTCAATGCCTCAGCCTGAACCAGGAGAGACAGTAATAAGAAAAAGTCAGAATAATTTAATAAAGAGTGTATGAGGTTTTTTTTTCCTTCTAGTGGGGGTGCTCATATGTGTTTGGATTGGTGAATAGGCTTATTTTTGTTCAAGGCAGTAATTCAGCTCAGTTTTAATTTCATTTTGGTTCTTACTGGCATTTAACGGTTAGGATATGAGCATGGGATCTCTGGGAAGAGGTTTAGGGCACCTAAGTTTGGCCCCTGCCTGAATTACCTTCTGCAGGAATCACTTTCCCCAAGCTGCAGAGGAAGATCACCCACCAGCTGCTTGGAGATGCCCTGCATGTGCAAGCAGTCTCTGGAGGTAGGACCACCTGGGGAAACAGTGGATTGCAATTGGTGACTGCTTAGTAAATCCCCTCACGTTGGAAGAGGTTTGAGCTGAAGATTTTTTAAGGGCAGCTGGGAATTTGCAATCGTGAGCTGTGTTTGGCTCCTCGGACCTTTGAGAACACGCACATGGACGTGTTCTTCTGACACTTCCATGTCAGCCTTTATGTCCCACTTCCGAGGTTTAATGCTTTAAATCATGACAAACGCCCTTTGAACACCCTCCCAATCAAAACAGCTCCTATCAAACTGGCACTCACTCTCAAAACACCCTGCCACCCACATGGGTGTGCAGATTGCTGCCAACCTTTTGGCAAGCTTTTCCCTTTTGTACTAGGACAGGGTGATTGACGTTGCTTTGTGTGTTTTGATAATAGAGAAATGCACCATTTAGAGTGAAAAAAATTCACATCAGTGTCTCCCCAACAAACATGATCTGCTGATTGCCTTTTCCCTTTTTTTTTCCCTCCATATTTAAAAAATATATCAAACCAGACAGCTGCAGCAGCTGAAGGAAGCAGCTAATTCCCCTAACAATTCTCTTGCAGAGAGAAGTGCTGGGCAACCCAGGTCTGAACATGGGACTGGAAGTGTGTATAGGATTAGGGGCATATCTGGTGGCCCAGATTCCCCAAAGCCAATTAATGACTGTTACAAAAGGAGGATTTTCTTTCTGAGGTTAGAAATGCGTCCTTGAGTCTGGAGGGGGAAATAAAAAAAAAAAGAATTAAAAAAAAGCTAGAAGAGCTCAAGACTCAAAGAGAAAGTTCAAAGGGTTGGGTTTTTTTTGCAGTTGGAGTTCAGAAGAGAGGGGTTTGTGTGTGCGTGTGTGTTTCTGTACAAGTCTTCCTTCCTCCAGCCCTGCTCTTTCTTATTGATCCCTCTCGAAATATGATTTCCCTCTTGTATAACTGAAGGAAAAATAACTGAAAGTAAAGTCCTGTAGATTTGCTCCTGACCAAGTGTTAGTCATGTCCTAGGTGGGCCCCAGACCAGCACAGATGCCAAGTGCTGTTCAGTGCTGTCCCACTGAACCAAGAGCAGCTTTGGAGCAGCCGTACAAGCACGGATGTTGGGGGCTGGGGCTGCTCAGCAGAGCAGGGAAACATGCCCAGTTTTCCTTGAACCCTTTTTTCTTTTCACTTAACATTTTAGTAGTGGGGTTCCCGGAGAGCAGAAGGATTTGCTGGAGGTTCTCTATGTGACCGTGCACCCACATCGTGGCACCGGTGGGCCGTGATTGTGCTGGACCCAAAGGTGGCTCTTGGGCATCCATGCAGGAGATTTGCACCACTCCATCACCTCTCCCAGCTTCCATTCCATGCATATCCCTGTCTCTATTTACTAAGAGCTTTGGGATCCCCTGTGATGAAGGTGTGCAAGCAATTGTCACTGGAGCTAGAACAGAAAGCGGAGGGCTTGTTTGTTTTTTTGGATCCAGGGCTGTTTGCTCAGCTGCATCTGTATCACTGCTAATTATTAAAACATTTATTACCGTGCTTTATTCATGTGTGTGGGTGCTTGTTTACCTTTCCCTGAAGCCTACAGTTTTACTTGTTCTTGGAGAAGGATTTTTGGATCCTCAGCGGGGTGGTTGGTGATTCCCAATGCTCCCATTGAGGGGTAGGGGAGCAAGATATCTTTGGCAGTTCAGGACTTACCCATTTCATTTCTATTCCTTTATTCACAAGAGCTGAAATTTTTCAAGTTCCCTGGAAGAATATGGGACTTCTGCTCTGCTCTTCATTTTTTATGTGTCCCTCACCCTACCCATTTTAATCAGGAAATCCTGTGTTCAAGAGGCTTCTCTCATCTCAAAATCCAGCTTGAAGTGCTGGAACAGGGGAGATGGCTGGTACTGAGAAACTCACCAGGAGCCAGGGCAAGGTGGGGGATTAATGAAAGAGATCTGTTCATACAGACCATTATGAAAAGTGGAGTTGAGGCTTTGCAGGTGCTATGTGTGGATGGGGAGATTAGCCTCTGCTGGGGTTTACAGCTTGGATCAGGGAAGGTGCAGCTGGCAGTAAGTAAATAGAAAATATGTGAACTTGATATTAAAAAGGGGTTCTTATGTGGAGAAAGCCTTGAAAGCTGTTCACCTCTGCCCCAGCCCTGCTGCAGCTCATCATGGAAGCAGGAACAGGAAAGGGTGTATTTTCTTGAGGGCTTATGTATCCTTACGCTGGACTATTTTAGTGATGTCCTGGTAAGGAATGGGTGGCATTAAAATAATCTCCATGGCAACAACCATGGAGGGCATGGATGGAGTGGTTAGGCCAAGGATGTGAGAGTCAGGACTCCTGGTTTCTGTTTCCAGGACTCATAGTGTGATCTCGGGCAAATGGCTCAATGTCTTTAACCTGGCACTTACCATCCTGTCCCGTGTAAAGTGGTTAGAGATTGAGGATTAAAGGTGTTTGCAGGGAAAGGAGGGAATCAGCTTGTGAAACTCCCACTGATATCTGTGGGCTTGTGATCCAAAGATGTGCAAAACATCAACACTGCCAGAGCTGAAGGTCTTTGAGGCGGGAAGGGCATCCAGGAGCTAGGAGCTGGAGTCTGCAAAGCTCCATAAGGACGAGGCTCAATAAGGACAGTGGCCCCTATCTTCTGTGTATACAGCAAAGGACACCTGTGACACGATCAGAAGTGGCAAATACCCAGTGGTGGTAAGGTGCAGAGAAGGTCTAAAACTCCCACTGTCTTTCCTGTAAACCCTCCTCTAGTAAAAGGCACCTCTGAGTGTGCATGTGAAGGCCAGAGGTGCTTCAGTGCACATAGTTGCCTCCTCTTCTGCTTCCCCCTTTTCACCCTTACCTATTAGAGAAACCCAATAGCATCTCCTGATTCTGTGTGACCTCTGTCCCTTAAAAACTCAGGAGGCAGCAGGATGCTCAGCTCAGCCCCTGCCAGAGGGGCTTCTAGGACCAGTGGCTCCAGGAAGCCACAGCTAGGGTGTCCTGTTGCCAGGCAGAACCATCTTTAACTTAATGATAAGGTGTCTTCTTCACTCATTCTTTTCCCACTCTCTTACCTGGAGCCTTTACAGTGTCTTTTCCCTGATTTGCATGGGTCTAACTGGCTTGGCCTTGCCAGAGTGCTCAGAGCATTTGCGGCTGCGAGGAGACATTATGCAGGAGGGATGGGATAATTTCATGAGTGTTTACATACATCTGCATTCCATATCAGCTCCAATTTGTGCATTTGTCAAAATCAGCACGCTGGTATTTCTCAGAAATTTTGCTAGCTCCTGCTTTCCCTTAACCTTTCCTGTGCAGAGCAGAGAAGAGCCTCTGTCCCCCAGGCAAGAGCAGAACTCACGTGTGGAAGCTGCCTGCCTGTCCCAGCAGCTGGAAGGATGCCCTTTGATAAACTCTCAGCTGGATGCAGAAAGATGGTCTCTAGGCTGCCCCACTGGGGTTTCTCAGCTCCTGAAGCAAGGAAAGGGCTGTGGTCACCCCTGCTTCATCGCTTAGGTGAACATATGGTGCACATTGCAGCTGCAGCAGAGCCGAGTGCCCCACGCAGCGAGGAAGGGGATGCCGGCTGGTCTCTCTGTTTCTGTACCCTGCTCCATCTTGGTCATCTACAGCACAGCAACCAGGGGACTGAGCAGGCAGAAATTTGTTGAGCAGCAGCAAATAATTTTAGCTGATCTTTTTTAAGCAGGTGGTGTTTAGTGGCAGCTTGCCTTGCCTTTCTTTGTTTTATTGATTTGAAGGTGGTACAGTGTTGAGAGAAAAAAAACCAGGCAACATGGACAGACCTGGGGGATCCAGGTCAAAAGCCTTGTCTGAATTCTCATCTTAAAGACTTTGTGGCTCATGAAAGGAAACCTGATGTAGTACTCTGGCTATGACTGTTGGGAATGATCCTGCAGTGAGGGAAGCTGAATGGGAAAGGTGTGACACTAAAAGAGATGATCTTCAGTCACATCCTGCAAGTACCCTCAACTTTGATGCCTGCTGTGACCATACACCTTCTTTGAGCCTACAGGTAGAGCAGTGACCAGTTCAGGGCTGCTGAGCTGTGTGGTGAAGAGCTGGTCTGTCAGGGAAGGAGGTAGGAACAGCAAAGCAACGGGACTAGATCGAGCTCTGGTCTCCGGAAAAATGACTGTGACTGGTAAAACCAATCTATCATTACAGAGTGTGTCTTTGTCACTACAGGGGCTGGGTACTGAAGAAGGTGCAAAACACAATATGCAGAGACTAGCCATTAGTTTAATTCTTATTTACTTAGGATATAACCCTGAGAATTAAAAAATTGCATAGAAGTTGGCCAGTTCCCAGTAAACAGTGGTTTGTGAGGGATGAGAACAGCCTTTCCTTTCAGGCGAGGAAACACAGAAAAATAGATGTCCCCTTATCTCTTTCTCTAGAGAGCAGAGCTGAAATGACATGCCTCCTCTTTCCCCTCATTGTGGGATTGCTCTGATTGTTGTGATGATTGCCTCAATCCATAAGAATTTTAAGAAAAATACCTTTTGATTAGTCACCCCAACCTCGTGCAAGAGAACCAGGCATCCTTCAGTCAGCCAGGTAAGCATCAACTTTCCCAGCCTGCTGAGAGAGAAGGGTGGCCTGTGGAGCCAGCCCTGGGGTTTGGGGCAGAGCTGACTTGGCTGCAAATCATCCAAGAGGGTGCAAGCATTAGAAAGAGAAAAAAGGTGAGTGTGAAGAGGAACACAAATTGTACAGATGATAGCAGCAGCACGTCCAGGTATCATTCTCTAAAGCAGTCCTTTCTGGGAAGAGAACTGCATCAGCAAATAAGTGTTGGCATTTGCCAAAGCCTTTCCTAGCTGTACATGTCATTTCTTCTTCACTGTTGTGGGGTGTTCTGGAGCCATCCTTTCATATGTCTGACCAGTAATTAATTAGGAGGGGATCAAGGCTGATAATTCCCTGTAATCCCTTCTCTCTCATCTTTTTGTTCCATAATCCTTTTAATGCTAGCAACTGGGGGGTGGGGAGTGGCAGGGCCAGTGAAGAGGGGAGAGCCTGAGCTGTGGTGTGGTGCTGGTGCTGGCAGAGTTTGGCTGTGTGATATCAGAACATCCCTCTACTTCCCTCCAACGCCATCCCCCGAGGGTGGCATCTCAAACTGGGGGCAGTTCACAGGGTACCATGGAAGGTGAGGATTTTTCCTGTGGGGAGAACAGGGTTGGGGGGCAATGAAGCAGGGACAGGGTAGACAGCAGAATCCCTCATTCTCTGAATGCTGACAGATTTCAGTTTAACCTCAGAGTCTCCACTGAGTGCCACAACATTTCTGCTACCACAAAAGGCTTTTCACAGCCAAGTCTCTGCAATGACCACTAGGAGATCCCAGATTTGCCTCCAGCTCCATGCTATCTTTCCTGTCATACCAGTGAGGACACTCAATCAGCACTCCCCATCACCTTCTGACCTGGACAGAGGCACTGCCATCTGAGAAGGTCTGATATCTGCAGTGGTCCTGGTGTTGATAGCGCAGAGGAGGTGGGGAAAGAAGCCCTGGATGGGGAGGCAAGTGGGAGGACTTGGTGATGGGTAAAGTGCAGAGCTGCTGGAGGGCTCAGGTGTGTAGGAGAGGAGTGGTCAGAGATGGTGGGTTTTGGGCAGAAGAGGTTTAGGAAATGACAAAGCCCTTGTCTGATGTGCCAGTGACAGCTGACAGTGTAATAGCTCTACACTTCCATATGAATTAGCCAACATGAGTGCTGCTAAACACTGACCCTCTTCTCCTGCCAGGTCAGGAGGAAAATGGAGGGTGTTGCCAGCTTGCACGACAAAGCGTTTGGGCGTTGAGAAAGCCCAGGGCTGCCAGCACTACATCAGCCTCCAATCTACGGGAAAGTTGTTCACATTCCACAGCCACAGCCCAATGTCCTCAACTCCCTCTGACTCAACTTCTTTAAATACTTTCTTCCCCGACAGCTGGAAGAGGAAATGTGAACCTGTCGATTCCAGGGACTAAGTGGGTCTGAAGGGCCTTTTGTTTGATCAGAGCTGTGGTTATTACCCCTGACAATCACAGACAAGGAAGTCTCCAATGTGTGTTTGACTGAGTTAAGGTGCCTTTGATGCAAACTTCTCTTCATTCTATTTAAACTGCAGATCATTTCTATTCACAGTGAGGGGAAACTAAATAATTCAGCGCCAGACAGCAGCATTGATGCAGCTGGAGGTATGGGATGCCTTTACCATGCAGGCAGTATGGCCTTGTCTGCTTGAGGGGAAGGAGTTTTGGGAGATGCAGCATCTCTCTGGGCTGGGTGGAGGTTGACCCATAGTAACACATCATGATGAAGCAGCTAGAAAAATGCACATGATGTTTTATATACTAAACAAGGGCCATTTGCTATCACAATCCCTAAATCCCCTCTCTCTGTGTGTTTAATAACACAGATGTCTATAAAGTAAATGCCAGCTGATTATCAGAAAACATATTTTCTGAGCATGAACAACTTTGTAATAATCAAACACTGCAGATAAACACTGACTATGTGGTTTTGTAACTTCAGAGATTTATAATCTGCTGTGTACCAAAATAATAAATACACATCAAGTAAACTCCTCTGCCTTCGGATTGCAGTGCAAATCCAAGCTGAATCCTTGGAACTGTTGATATCTGGTGGCTCCTACCCTTCTTCTGTTGGGGGTGGAGATGGAAATCTGTTTTTTTGATGTCCTGCACTGTGTGTTTCTAATTCTAATTCTTACAGTGTGACCACCAGCACAGAGGATGGCCAGAAACATGGTTCTCACAGTATGCAGCAGCCAGGAGCCTTCCTCCATCCCGCTCCTCACCTGGCAGGTATGTAGTTCACAGTGTTTGGAGACAAGTATGGGTATTTACTGGGCTGCAAAAGCAAACTGAGAAAGCCTCTAGCAGGTCTGTGATTGTTCCCTACTGAATGACCATCTTCTGGTCCAAACAGGGTCGTTTTCTTCAAAACAGTCACCTGCGGATCTCTTTTGCCAAGATCCCTCTGCACACAGGTAGGAGCACACAAGGCTTTGTCTTGTGCAGTCATTTTGCTGAGCTGCGGCTCTGCTGTGGGCTTTTTTTCCCCTATGCATCATTTAAAATAGCACAGATAGTTAAGCATCTGTTTTAAAATAGCTTTGTTAAAAAAAGAAAAGCTTACTCCCTGTGACAATCAAAGGAAGAAAGAATAACCTCCCCGCAGCACCCGCCAAGTTACAGGTGAAGGGGACGGTGTGAGAAATAAACACGGTGCCTCAGCTTGACACTTCTGACGGGGTCAAGTTTTCCCTGCACCATAATGAGGTCTTGTTAGGAAAGTGGGAGCAGCGAGCGATGCTCCTTTCTCTTGGATCTCTGCATTTCAAGCTACCTGTAGAAGGAGTGTGGTTGGGGATGGGAAGGGGAAAAAAAAAATAAAGACTTGTTAGATATTTCTGCCTTGGGCTTGAATGTTCTGAGGATATAGCAGTGAAGGAAGAAAAGATGGGCGCAGGGGTAGCAGGAGGCCAGACAAGCTCTGCAAACAGTGCTCATCTTCCCCCTCTTTCTCTTTTGTGCCAGTCTTTGTCGGTGCCTCTGTTAGATGTTTTAGCTTCAGTTTCCGTGATGAGGAACCTGGGAGATGTGTTGGCAAAAGCTTTACTTTCCTGGCAGTAAGAAAGCTATACAGATCTGGGGGCTCTTGTGGCATCTAAGTGGATGGGGAGGGAGAAGGACTCCAAACTTTCAATCAAGCCCTGCCAGCTCTTCTCCATTCGAGAGGAATGAGGCTTTGCCTTGTTAAAGGCAAAGCGCGAGTGAGAACGGGCAGCATGCCAAGAGCCATTTGAGAGGCAGGTGAGACTTTCTGAAGTAAGAAATATCCATTCCACTCTAAATTGAAGTGTGTTAAATAAGGATGCTGTTTAGTGCTAATAAGACAGGGAGTGAGTTGGAGAGCACAGCTGGGGTTACAGCTCTCGGCTAGCACAGGGGCCCCGGATTCGGATTTGGCTGCGGCTCTCGCTGCGTGCAGGGAAATGAGCTCCAGGCAGGTGTTGCCCTAGTTCCTGAGGATGCACATTGGTCAGTGAAGGCATGATTTGCTTGGTTTAGCTTTTTTTTTTTTTTTCCCAAGTGTTCAAGCCCGAGGGTGGGAGTGATGGGGTTTGTGGAGGTCAGGGCTGATCATGCAGAGGGATGGGGCTGGTTTTGGAGCTGTCATGATGTGGGCAGTTGCAGTGATGGACTGCAGCATTTGGACTTTCCACATAGGGATGGGGAAATCTGGCACAGCACCTGCTCCTATTAGCCTTTTCTCTACCTGCAGTCCCAACCCTCAACAGGAGAAATGCTCTCCTTTTTTTTATTATTATTATTTTTAATCTCTCTGCTTTTCTAAAATGCTGGAATATAAAAGAACAGATGCAAATTAACACATAAATCCAGGTTGGAGGGTGTCACCAAAAGGATAGGTATTGCATAGTAATTAAAGAGCATGAAATTCTCTATTAGATGTTAGTGGGCTCTAAATAGCCAATTGCTGTTTCTTAAATATTCAGTAATTACTGTAACTGGATGCAGTTTGACTTGGAATTTAATAAGACCTTACTGGAGAGTCTATTAGATCACCAGGAGGCCAGTGGGATAATTTAACAGCAGTGCCTGTCTCTTTGCTTATTGATTGCCCTCCAGAAGCCAGTGCAGTGGTGTCTGGTTGACAGGGCATGAGAAAGGGGCACGAGGCACAACCTGCCCCCTGCTCCGCTGCCAAGGGGGCTGGGGGCTCTGGGCGTGCTCATCTCCCGTGCTGTGAGGGGCTTTGTGCAGCACAGAGCCCTCCTTCCTGAAGCCCTCCCTTGATTTTATAGGCAGAGCAGTGAGGTGCAGGGGTGGGTATGTGTGTTTCCTCATGTTTGTGCAGCTCTGCCTGAGCTGACCCTGGCTCTCAGGTGAGTTCTGGGCTCTTTGCACACTGGGTAGAGGGTGTGCAATGACCCTGTGGCTGGTTTGCCTCTCTCATCCCAGCATAGAGGACCCTTGAGGTCTGTTGCTAAACCCTCCTACCATCTCTGTATGCAGTAGCCTTTCATATTAAGGATGAGGAAACACACCCTGGATATTTACCTCATGACATAGTGGAGAAAGACTCTTTGGAAAAAAATGCTATTTCCATCCTTGCTGGCTGATGTGTCGGAAAACATGAGCTGCCAAATACGTGTTTCCCTGAAACAATACAGGGCCTAGGAAACTACCCATGAGGAGGGGATGTTGCCCGGGCTCAGCTGTGCTGTGGGTCAGCTCTAGGGCAAGGCAGGCTGGTGTGGGTGGGCAGCTCTGCTGGGCTGCGTAGGAAGTAGCCTCATTGCCCAGGCTGATCCTTTGTGAAGTTGTTTCCAGGTTTTGTCTTGGATTGTCCCCAGGATGTCCCTGGACACCTTCTGGAAGTAGGCTCAGCTTAGGAGCCATACCCAAATGGCAGCAGCTATCAGAGTGCATGCTCTGAGGCAGAACGTCCCAGCTGACTACACTCCTGAGCATCTCCATGTGTTTTCTTGCTGTACCTTAGGGCATACATCTCACACATACTGTTGCATACTGCAGAAGATATTCCTCTGGCAAGCTGCTGTGCAGCCCCCAGATTATCTCAGATATTTAGGACTGAAAAGTTTACAACCCATATTTGGCTGGTGTGTTTTGCACAGTGCTCTGAGGTCACAGATAAAACGCTCTATGGAAGGACTGTCAGGTCATTTCCTGCCAAAGGCTGAGCTTGTGCAGTCCTGATTGCCCTTAAAATGAATGCTCAGGAGACATGCTCTGCTCTCAGACAGGAAGGGGACAAATTCCTTTATTGCAGCTCAGACCTGCCCACCCTGCTTCCAACACCAACCAGGAGAAGTTCAGTATGTCTAAGTGATGGCTGCAGCATCCCTTTATGCCTGGAAGTGATAAGCCCTGATTTAAGGCCATGACATAATATTGGATTTGAGATTTCTATTTCCACACAGTGTTTCTATAATTAGGTGGTTTTGTATTGTGTGCCTCTCCCCCAGGAATGGGAAAAAAATCCCCCAAACCTGTGGGAATTTTTGCAGAAGTTCCTGCCCTCCAAAATGGAAAAACAGACTTCGTGTCTGAAACAACTCCAGCTGCTCAGTTAATTCCATTGTGTGCAAGTGAGGAATGGGCACTTCAGCAGAAATGCTTCTTTTAATTGCAAACCATCTTTCCATGATAATTTATTTCTTTTTCCTCCTGAATGAGATTTCATCCTGCCCTCAAAACCACAGCCCTTTGGATCACAGAGGCAGGGCGTCACAGGATTATTTTTCAGGGAGGGAGACTCAATTCCACCAGAATACCTCTGTCTTCCAACTGCTCAAGATACAGTTGCCTGATCTTTCAGACACATAATCTAAGTGGCCCTGCATCACTGGAACCCAGTTTAATGCCAAGCCATAAATTGAAGGATCAGCAGTGCCCAGCTACAGTGAAATCCTGTTCACAGATTAGGGAGTCCTGGCTGAAAAACCCTAGAAATTGAACTAGGGGACTGGACTAAATCAATTTGATTCACCCAAAGGACAGAGCCACCACTAAAATGCATAAAAGAGAGAAGGGCAGGATCTCCCATTACCATGAACCTAAACAGGGGGATAAGCCATTCAAAGTGCAGCCTGACCTTTTCTAGCTGCAATGTCCCAAGTGCTGACTTCAATCTCTGTCTGCTTCCTTTTTCTTTCTTTTCTTTTCTTTTCTTTTCTTTTCTTTTCTTTTCT